>NC_088346.1:38932500-39202500 GCF_036884655.1 Musa acuminata AAA Group | reverse complement strand
CTCCAAGTCTCACTTGATTCCTAGCCCTCAGCAGAGTGCGCAAGAAGGAAAACCATGATGTGCGACCCTCCTTTCGATAGGTACAGAGATCTGTTCACTGGCTCTATCCTGCAACGTTCACAACATGAAGGACGCCAAGTTGTGGAAGAGCATGAGCTCCCAGTGATAGACTTGCGCAGCCTGAGGAGTGAGAACGTAGAAGAGCGGTTGTCTTGCGTCTCAGAAATCGTGAGGGCCTCATCGGACTGGGGCTTCTTCCAGGTGCTTAACCATGGGGTTAGCAATGAGCTATTGGGTGAGATGAGTAGGGAGCAGAAGCGGCTGTTCGAGTTGCCCTTCGAGATGAAGGCCAGCGCCAAGCTCCTGAATGGCTCATACCGCTGGGGAACTCCGACCGCAAAATCTCTTGATCAGTTCTCGTGGTCAGAAGCCTTTCATGTTCCTCTCGCTAACATCTCTGACCCAGATTGCTGCAGCTCGGAGTTCGGTTCTCTGAGGTATTTTCCCTCTTGATTCAAATCCACTGAAATCTCCAGAATGCCCACCATCGGTGTCTTCTATGTCCAAGTGCATCATTTGTGAAGATTGATTGAATAATGGATATGAATCATCCTTTTAGTGTTTCTTTTGTCGATCGATTCTAAATTACGAACATGTACTAGAACAAGTATTCGGCCGAACGGAATAAACTTGATTGAGATAACAGGACCATTCTCTATATTATTAATAGGATTAATCATAACAAGTCATTAAACTGACAAAGAATATATTGCACCTCCAGTGATGCGATGGAGAGGCTTGCAGGCACAATGTCAGAGCTGGCTCGCATGCTTGCAGGAGTTCTGGCCGAGAATCTGGGGTCCCCTGGGGATCAATTCACCAAGAGCTGCAGCAAGAGCACATGCTTCCTTCGGCTGAATCGTTATCCGCCATGCCCATTCTCACCAGAGACTTTTGGTCTGATGCCTCACACCGATAGCGACTTCCTCACCATCCTTCATCAGGATCAAGTAGGTGGTTTGCAACTGAGGAAGGATTCCAAGTGGATCGCTGTCAAGCCTAACTCAGATGCACTTATAGTCAACATTGGAGATCTCTTTCAGGTATATTCTGCACGATGAAGATCGAAATCATTTTTACTCCCTGTCAAAGCAGTGCTCTCAAATCATTTCAAATGATTGCAACCGTGGAAGTTTGCTACCGGATGGTGGGGAACTCACAGTCAGTAATTGCGGCAAGGCTGCATCTACTTGCGGCCACTTTTACTCGAGCCATGGCCCATGAGATCACTTTGAAGAGTAACCTTTATCCACGATTTCACAAGACTAATGAATAACCACTAGTTTCTTCTTATTTCTTCTCTTCCACACTTTATTTGTTGATCACCAGAAAGTATTTTCAAACTAATGGTGATCAACATGGTTCGTGGTAGGCATGGAGCAATGATGTCTACAAGAGTGTGCAGCACAAGGTGATGACCAATACGAAGGTGGAGAGGTATTCGGTAGCTTATTTCCTTTGCCCATCAAACGAGTCCACCATAGGGAGTTGCAGGGAGCCTTCCATCTACAAGAAGTTCGCTTTCGGGGAGTTCAGGAGACAGGTGGAAGAGGACGTGAAAAGAAGTGGATATAAGGTGGGGCTTCCAAGATTTCTCCTCTAGCTAGCTTGTTTCTGTAACAAAAAAAATATATATGATATCACTAGGCTGCAACATTTAATATGGAAATACAAGAAAAAGAGGATATGTCCTGTTTTTATCATTCTGAAACCACAATATTTGCTTGTTCATTTAACCGGTGGCCACTTGACCTCAAATGAACCCTTCTATTCTTATCCAAGATAATTGCAAGAACACACAACCATGCATAACTTAAGAACTCAACAGAGATCTTTAGGTCAAAATGTACTGTACTGGAAAAAGAATTATTTGTTTAAACCAAATTCTTTCTTCTTATCACGACTCTTGTCCCCAAAATACTTCTTGTTCCACATCTTTTCTTTTCGGCTATTTCTTGTTTCACCTTTGATCCTTTCTAGCACACTGATTCGACTGACCTCTAAATGTCAATGGCATCCACCATATTGATATGAGAAACCTCAAAACCAATCAGATGTTTTCTCGAAGAAAAGCCACCGATTCAGGAGATTAGCCAAAGATAAACGGATGTTTATGTAGTTAGTTCTCATTATGTGTTGGCCTGGGAGAAGGTTGAAAAATATAATACAATGAATAAAAAGTACTTTTAAATCTGTAGTGCTTTCTAAAAGGACCTATTTATATTAATAACAAATAAAATATAAGTTTTTAAAGAATAATAAAAATATATCATATTCCATCAAATCTTCTCATCCTCATCTATTTATCTTAATATAAATCCTTATTTTTTGTTTTATCTAATATTATATATTTGAATTAATCTTATCACACTCCTTTAATTCAAAATAATTGTAACTTGAAAAAAAAAGTTTTTTCTTTTGCTAAATTTTTTGTAAAGATGTCGATAAGCTAATCTTTAGTGCTATAGTAATCCATTTAAAATTTTTATTTATTAACCAGTTTACGAATAAAATGATATCGAACTTAATGCATATGTGGAAGACAGGATTCTTTATCATTACAATAATAAACTTGTTGTTGTAGTAGATTTGAGTTGGTTCATCTTGTTTTTCTTGAAGGTTTGTTAGAATTCTTTAAAACTAAATTGTTTGATATGACTTACGTATAGTTATAACATACTTTGCCTTAGAAGCAACATATTATTGATTTTTTATTATCTATGAAATCACACTTGAGCCAAGGCTGAATATAAATCAGTAAGTGTTTTTTGTATCCTCTGCACAACCGGTCCAATCACTATAAGTATAAGAATAAAATTTAAAATTTTTTATTTATAACAAATGCATAATCGAGAATTCCCTTGATGTATCTAAGAACTTTATTAGTTGCTAATGCTTGCTAGGGTTGTCAATTTGGATAACAAGCTAACTACAAACATAATATTCGATCTTAAATGTGTGAGATAAATTAACCCTATAATTAAACTTCTATATTGTTTTCATCTATTTTTTTCAACTCTATTATCTAGCATAAGTTTATCATTTATATTCATTGGAGTATTTATTCTCATATGAATTTTTTTTTAAATCTTTAATATATTTTTCTTAGCATAAAAAAAATTAATTTGTATCTTGAATAATTTTCGATCATAGAAAATAATGTAAAAGCCCTAGATCGGTCATTTCAAAATTTGACATCATATTTTTCTTAAATTTAGTAGATATATTTGATGAATTTTTAGTATAAATCATATCATCCACATATAAACAGATAATGAAAATTTTCATACTTTGAGCTTATATATATATAATTGGCTAACTTAAAATTTTTCTAAAATTATGTTGAGGAAAATACTTATCAATTCTATTGTTCCATGCCTATGGTGTTTGTTTCAAACTATATAATATTTTATCTAATTTATATATTTTATCTTCTAGTCCTTTAATTTTAAATCCTTCATGATGCTTTACATAAAACTTCTCTTATAAATTTTCATTCAAAAAGACTAATTTAACATTAAATTGATAAACCTATCATTTTTTGTAGACTATTAATGCTAATACTATTTTAATTATATCAATTCTAGTAATTGCAGAAAATGTTTATAAACAATCGATACATGAAATTCCAATATACTTAACAACTAAGCGAGATTTATATTTTTCAACTAACTATCGACATTAAATTTTGACTTATATATCCATTTAAGTCGAATTGCTTTGTTTGCTTGGGTCAAATCTACTAACTTTCAAGTTTTATTTTTTTCAATAGCTTGTGGTTCATCATTTACTACTTGCACATATTCTTCCTTCTAACTTACAACTTGGAAATAAGTAAGTTTTAAAACAAAATATATAAAATCACTAGATTGATATATCTGTGAAAGACTTCAAAATTTACTTAAAGGTGTTTCAATATCACAAGAATAACTTGAATTAGAATTATTTAAAATATGAGAAGATTCATATGAGATATTAATAATAGACCATGTATCATGTGCTTTATCCAATTCTTCTTCTACAACTATTAGAATTTTAACTACTTTAGAGTTTCAAACTTCTTCTTCATCAAAAATAAAATTGATTAATTTGAAAGACCCATTTACGCCCGATGATATTTTGTATGTGATGAAAGGGTACTAAGGTCCATGTAGAGTTATGGATGAGAGCATCATATTCGTCACACATGGCTTTCTACCAATGAGAAGATTTTTGAGCTTGAGTGATTGTAGTGGGTTCACTAGCCTCAGTGGAGGAACTTATTATAGCATGTAAGTCAAGGACTTGACATGGTTTAAAAATACTACTTTTGGAGCGTGTTGTCATTGGATATCTAGGGGGGATATAAGTGGTAGATTGTGTTGGTGGTATAGCCGAGGGCGAGTCACTATCATGGATCGGGCCAACCGTCGGTACGATAATGTCACTAGGTCTAGGAGAAGGTAAAGCTAGTAGTAATGTTGCCGAGGGTATTACTTCATTAATAGAGGAAACTTATGAGGAAGGGAGTGGAGAAATAGAGAGAGTGAGAAGCTGTTGAACTGGAGTAATAGTAGTATGCGGATCTTGAGGGTAAGGACTGGATGGTGTCATTGGAGGTTCGTGTGATGAGATCGGAGAGATATTCCAGTGATGCATGTTTATCAGAGTAGCTTGCATGGTAGGATTAGTTTGAAAAAGAAAGATAGACTCCTAAAAAATAACATGACATGATATAAAGACTTTTTTAGTTTGAGGTTCATAGCATCGAAAAATATTATATTCAAGAGAGTAGCCTATAAAAGTGCAAGGCTTAGATCGTGGTGTTAGCTTATGTGACGTATAGGGACGGAGCCATGGATAACATAAACAACTAAAAACTTTGAGTTTATGAAGGTTTGGAAGCTTGTGAAATAATTTTTCAAATGGTGACTAGTATTATAAGACTGGAGTGAGCATATAATTAATGAGATAAATTGTAGTTTGAAAAGCTACTAACCAAAACGGTGGTGGCATAGATGCTTGATGTAGAAGGGAGAGACCAGTTTCAACGATATGCCGATGTTTGCGTTCGGTAGAGCCAACCAATTGGGGAGTATATGGGGGTGACTTGAGGTGTTGTATACCATAAGTAGAGAGACAGGATGTGAGGGCTTGATATTCGCCTCCGCCATCAGAGTAAACTGTTTTAATGGAAGATTGAAAAAAATTCTCGACCAACTTTCGAAAGTTGGTAAATACTGTAGAAACATCAGACTTATAGTAAAGAGGATATAACCATGTGTACTTAGTAAAAAAATCTACAAAAATGATATAAAAGCGAAACTTATCAAAAGAAGGAATTGGGGCAGGGCCCCATACGTCGGTATAAATGATTTCAAATGATTTAGAGCAAGAAATGAAGGTTATCCCAAAAGACAGTTTATGACTTTTATTGCAAAGACAAGCATCGCAATGATTGACATTGCTATTGATTTCCAAGGTAGGAAGAGAATAACAAGAAAATAATTTTTGCTGGATAAAAGGGGAGGGATGACCAAGACGACGATGTCATACATCAACCGGAGCTGCGATTGAAGAGTGAGCAGTAGGAAGGGTGATTTGCGAAGCAGATGGCCACTCATAAATGTTATCTTTGTTTTGGCCCTAGACTAAGGATGCCCTTGTGCTCAAATCCTTAACAAGAAAAAAGTTAGGAAAGAATTCAATTGAGGTATTATTTTGTTTACAGAATTGAGAAACGGAAATGAGGTTTTCTTTTAATGTTAGATGCACACAGAACATCATCGGGTGTAAAAATTGTGGTAAGTGAACTAAGCGCTGAGAAACCAGAATGAGTAATAGGAATTCTTTTACCATCACCGATGATGATATCTTCATTTCCGTCATAGTTGTTACGGATGGACAAGTTTTGAAGATCAGAGGTGATGTGATGAGAGGCGCCCGAGTTCACAATCCAATTAGTTTAGGTAGGAGTTGGAGTAGCCATAAAATTCGCCTGAAGCAGGGAGCAGGGAGCCTGGGGCGAGACCGACAGACTTTCATTCTTATCTTCTATTCTTTCTTTCAATCATAAAGTCTAAAACCTTTTGTCTCACTATTATATCCTACAAATAAGCATTTAACACTTTTGTTATCAAACAACACAACCAAATACCTTTAAATGACTAACATATTGTCACGGACTTAGTTGGTTTTGCCTAAGCCATGCGGCACCCTTGCGTGTTTGTCCGCAAAGGTCAGCCTCCCCGAAGCCTCCCATGTCCCTTAGGACCCATAAAAGAGAGAAAGGGTTAGAGAAAATGCCTCGATCTATAAGCAAACATTTCCAAAAACACTTCATAGACAATGAAAATTATAAACAGACTTTACAAGCTTTGAACAGTTACATAACAAAGGGTAAAATGATTCACTATAGATCGAAAATCTCTCACACGTGTCCACATGACACAACATTTTATTTACAAGCCTAAAGTGGCCACCAACCTAACTAAAATGGGACTATTAAGCTTTCGGTCATCCCTCTACATACTGTGCAGAGCATGAACATACCAAAAGATACAAATATATATAAGCATTTCATCAAACATTATATTTCAAAGTTTGTCCATGACATTCTCCCCCACTTATTCCTTCGACATCCTCGTCGAAGCCTTTATCGACACTGCAACTCCTCATATTGTTGAATCTCGTATTTTGATGATGAAACTACTTGATATATGTTTATGATTTAATCTACGTTTTGAGTGACGCAGGATGCTTCGATCAGGATGAGACAATTAAAGCAGGATAATCATGTTGTGCCGAAGGAACATGTCAGAAGATTGGACGTCGGGCCGGTGGATCGGTCGACGTATCGACAGAAGGCTTCGGGCCGTGGACTCGGGCATCGGGCCAAGAAGAGCGGGTATTGTGCCAAGGATATCGGAGTTGCGGAGTCAACTGGCCGATTGGGCAATAGGCTGCACGAGAGGACGATGCGCCGAAGAATCGGACGAAGCGTCGAGGGACCAATGACATGTCGGACAACTTGGTTAATTGCTTAGGATTAATTGTCTCGATCGAAGTTTTGATTTGTTGTGCAGGATTAACTACGATGAGAGTAAGACAAGCAGCAGGTGTTGCGCCGGAGTCAAGATCATGATCACGTTGGGAGTTCGAGAGTTCGACGGAAGTTCGGACGGTCGTCGGAGGTTCAGCGAGAACAGATCCGAGAAGTCCAGAAGCTTGCCAAGCGAAGCTCGTCGGAACTCGCCAAGTGGATCGTCGCAAAGTCCAGGAGTATGCCGGATGTCCGCAGAAGGATCACCGAGGGTTATCGGTTGATCGACGGAAGTTGGCAGGAAACTCGCCGGAAGAAGCGATTGACGCATCGGAGCAAAGCTGCAGAAGTTGTCTTAGAGTTAATCGTAGTTAGCATGATGATTAAGCATGAAAATGGGAGGTGATCCCATTAGCTTAATCTTGGGGCAATTGGGCCCCTGAAAAGATTCAAAGTGGGCCGAATGGAGTGAACCATTCGGACCCTGATTGCACTAGGAGGTGCAACCGCCCCAGCCAGGAGGTGCAACCGCCTGGGCTGTGGGGTTGGGAGGTGCAACCGCCCCAGCCAGGAGGTGCAACCGCCTGGGCTGTGGGGTTGGGAGGTGCAACCGCCCCAGCCAGGAGGTGCAACTGTTGAATCTCGGATTTTGATGATGAAGTCAATTGTCATTTGTTATCTAATATATGTGTTGAGATAAGTGTGCAGGATTAACTACGATAAGAGTAAGACAAGCAGCAGGTGTTGCACCGGAGTCAAGATCATGATCACGTTGGGAGTTCGAGAGTTCGACGGAAGTTCGGACGGTCGTTGGAGGTTCAGCGAGAACAGATCCGAGAAGTCCAGAAGCTTGCCAAGCGAAGCTCGTCGGAACTCGCCAAGTGGATCGTCGCAAAGTCCAGGAGTATGCCGGATGTCCGCAGAAGGATCACCGAGGGTTATCGGTTGATCGACGGAAGTTGGCCGGAAACTCGCCGGAAGAAGCGATTGACGCATCGGAGCAAAGCTGCAGAAGTTGTCTTAGAGTTAATCGTAGTTAGCATGATGATTAAGCATGAAAATGGGAGGTGATCCCATTAGCTTAATCTTGGGGCAATTGGGCCCCTGAAAAGATTCAAAGTGGGCCGAATGGAGTGAACCATTCGGACCCTGATTGCACCAGGAGGTGCAACCGCCCCAGCCAGGAGGTGCAACCGCCTGGGCTGTGGGGTTGGGAGGTGCAACCGCCCCAGCCAGGAGGTGCAACCGCCAGGGCTGCGAGGCTGGGAGGTGCAACCGCCCCAGCCGAGAGGTGCAACCGCCCAGAGCTCAGTCTTCGAGCTAGACTGGGCGGTGCAACCTCCTCTGCCAAGAGGTAGCACCGCCAGAGCTCAAGTTTCGAGCTCTGCCAGGCGATGCAACCACCGAGCTCAGTCTTCGAGCTCTGGCAGAGAGGTGCATCAGCCTGAGCTCAGTCTCGAGCTCTGCCAGGTGATGAAATCACCAAGCTCAGTCTTCGAGCTCTGGCAGAGAGGTGGATCAGCCTGAGCTCAGCTTGGAGCTCTGCCAGGTGATGCAACCACCAAGCTCAGTTTCGAGCTCTGCCAGGTGATGCAATCACCAAGCTCAGTCTTCGAGCTCTGCCAGGTGATGCAACCATCGAGCTCAGTCTTCGAGCTCTGGCAGACAGAAGCAATCGGCAGAGCTCAGTCTTCGAGCTCTGCCAGGCGGTGCCACCTCTCCAGTCGAGAGGTGCAACCGCCTGATCCCAGAATTCTGGGATTTGATCGATTTGATCGTTTTGAGCTCGAATTTTGAATTGGGTTGAGGCCTATAAATACCCCACCCATTCAGCACTGAAAAGATACAGACCTACACCGAAATCTTGATCTTTTCTGTGATTCTAAGAGCTCAAAAGTGTTGTAAAGCCTTTAAGTCTCCTCCTTCTGTTCTTCAAGTTTTCAATTGTAAAGTGAGGAGAGAAAGGTCTGTAAAGGTTGTCTCCTAAGCCTGTCAAAAGGAGAGAAACTGTAAGAGGGAAGTTTGGCCTTCGCCCATTGAAGGAAGGCACCTAGTTGACGTCGGCAACCTCATCGGTGGAGGAAGCCAAAAGTGGAGTAGGTCAAGGCTGACCGAACCACTCTAAATCTCTGGTTTGCGTTTATTTTCGAGCACTTTATCATTACTGCAAACCTCCCTCATCACTACTGCTCTCTGCGCTTTCACGAACAAGTTCTAAGTGCTGTTCTTCCAAATCTGCATTCAGACGTAAATTCGTATTTTCATACATTACAGTTTACGTTTACGTTTGATTCTGCAGAACTGTTTTCCGCGCTTTTACGAACGAGCTTCTTTGCAGTTTACGCTTACATTTTAATCCTATTAATAACTGCAATCTGTCCTCTACGATTTTACGAACGAGTTTCAACATTTAGACGTAAAACTGCATTCAGACGTAAATCGACTTTCCTCGCTCTATCATCAGATTTCAGTTCACGTTTACATCTTGATTTCAACTACATACTGCCTTCTGCGAGTATACAAACGAGTTTCAAAGTTTAGACGTAAATCTGCGTAAAACTGCGTTTAGACGTAAATCTGCGTTTAGACGTAAAACTGCGTTTAGACGTAAAACTGCGTTTAGACGTAAATCTGCGTTTAGACGTAAAACTGCGTTTAGACGTAAATCTGCGTTTAGACGTAAATCTGCGTTTAGACGTAAATCTGCATTTAGACGTAAATCTGAGTTTAGACGCAAAACTGCGCTTAGACGCAAAATTGCGCTTAGACGCAAAACTGCGCTTAAACTCAATCTGCGCTTAGACGCAAACTGCACTTAGTTACAAACTGAGAATTTGCTTTTGCATCATAATAGTTTTTGAACAAACGCAGCTTTTGGTTTTTAAATTATTGTAAGATTTCCGCTGCACTAATTCACCCCCCCCCTCTTAGTGCTCTCGATCCTAACAATTGGTATCAGAGCAAGGTTAACTCTCTAAAGGATTAAAACCCAAGAGAGATGGCATACGCCGGAAACCAAGAGGGGCATTCGATTACACGTCCACCCATGTTCAGTGGAACGGACTACACTTACTGGAAGACCCGAATGAGGATCTTTCTGATTTCTATGGATTTTGAACTGTGGAACCTTGTTGAAAACGGTTTTTCAAAGTCTTCTCTTCCAATGATCGATTGGAATGAGTTGGAAAAGAAGGCTTTCGCTCTTAATGCAAAGGTTATGAATGCCTTATTTTGCGCACTTGATAAAAACGAGTTTAATCGTGTTTCAACTTGCGAAACTGCTTTTGATATTTGGCACACACTTGAAGTGACCCACGAGGGCACAAGTAGAGTTAAAGAGTCAAAAATCAATCTGTTGCTGCATTCTTTTGAACTTTTCCGAATGAAACCGAGTGAAACCATTGGCGACATGTTTACCCGTTTCACGGATGTCGTCAACGGTCTAAAAGGACTCGGAAAGAGCTTTTCGGATTTTGAGCTTGTTAACAAGATACTAAGATCCCTTCCTAAAAGTTGGGATCCTAAAGTCACTGCTATTCAAGAGGCAAAAGATCTGCGAAATTTCCCTCTTGAAGAACTAATCGGGTCATTAATGACCTACGAAATGACCTGCAAAGCTCATGAAGAGCAAGAAGACATCCTTCCAAAGAACAGGAAGGATATGGCACTTAAAACTTCTGAATGCCACTTGAGAGAAAACTCAAGTGATGAGGATTGTGACGATGACTTGGCACTTTTGACAAAAAAGTTTAAGAAATTCTTCAAAAGAAACAAGTTTAAAAACGATGTGAAAAATAAACTTGAACCCAAGAAGGACCAAGTAATCTGCTACGAATGTAAAAAGCCGGGACACTACAAGAGTGATTGTCCCCAAGTCAAGAAAAGAACAACAAAGAAGAAGGCGCTCCAAGCAACATGGGATGATTCGAGCGCATCTGAGGAAGAGGAGTCCAACACCGAGCAAGTTGCTCATTACGCCTTTATGGCCATCGAAGAGGAGGTAACGGATTTATTAGATGCTGATTTATCTTTCGATGAATTATTAAATGCCTTCCATGATTTATTTGATGAATGCAAAGTTATAAATAGAAAATACAAGTTGCTAAAAAAGGTACATGATAATCTTACTTGTGAGTTTGATAAGTTAAAAGTCGAACATCATGGTAGTTTAAATTCATGTATCAAATGTCATGATTTAGAAACTATACAAAAAGAAAACTTGCTACTTAAGGACACCTTGAAGAAATTCGAGGTTGGTAGCAAGTCATTAAACATGATCCTTACAAACAAGGGTCATGCTCCCAAAAGAAGTGGGATTGGATTTGTGAGGAGTCCTCACCGAAATCCAACTACCTTTGTAAAAGGCCCCATCTTACATGTTCAACACCAAACCAAGTGCAACTTTTGTTGCAAATCTGGACACAAGACACATTGTTGTCCATTCAAGAAAATAAGTCCAAACAAATTAATTTGGGTTCCTAAAGGAACCATGATAAACTCTATGCAACATGATAGAAAATGTAGATCTATTTATGAGGCACCCAAAAGCAAATGGGTTCCTAAAGATCATCCCTTTCTATAAAAACATTAAAAGTCTAGGCCGGAGCAAGAAATAATTTTCTGCTCCTTGACTCTCATAAACCAAGAATCAAAAAGGAACTCACAACAAGTGGAAGTTGTGAAATCACAAAAACGATACAACCTTATTAGAAACATATGATATCCTAATACCCTCCTGATCTTCAAAACCCGTTCATCTACGAATTAATTCTTGTAGAAACTAAATATGTCATGATCTTAAAAGGGATACCAAACAAACATACGTATGCACGTTAAAAGATCTATCTTGATTGTACAAAGAGCTTCTTCCTTAAATAAAAACTCATACGAAATCATGTAACAAACATTAATTGCTCTGAAACTCTCCTCAAGGCAAAGACCCCCTAATCAAATCATCTTAGGTGCTCACCTGCTGCAGGCGGTGGCACCTCTCCAGCTGGCGGTGGCACCTCCAGCCATCACGGGTTGCCAGAGGTTGCACCGCTCCAGCCAGAGGTGCAACCGCCAGCAAGCTCTGCCCTTTAAAACCACACTAGGGCCGGCTAAGAAACCGACCCCAACTCACCCCCATTTCCTCCTCTACTCTTCCAAGTCTCCTCCATTCCCATTTCACTCCTCTAAGCCTTCCAAATACCTCCCATTTCGGAGCAAAACATCAAGAATACTTCCTTCTCTTGAAGATTTCACAAAGGTACTCTCTAAGAAGCTCTTAAATTCTGTTTTGTTCTTCATTTACTTTAGCTCATCATCATGCCTCTAAACAGCAGTAGTAATGGGATCTAGAAGATCCTCAAGGGACAAGGGAAAGAGGAGAGTAGTAGAAGAGTTTGATCTCACTCTTTTTTATTCCAAAAACCATGCTGAAAAATTTCTCTCCTTCGAACTAAGAAGTATCAATAAGGGAAAATACGTAGATCTGAATGAACTAAGAGATGTAGAGACTATCCATTGGTTTGCAAACCTAAATCTACTTCCCATTTTGCAGATCAACGAACCCATTTATCCTAGACTAGTTAGATTGTTTTACAACAACATGCAAATAGATGATGAAGAAAGGATATCAACCTATCTCTTAGGACAACACATCTCAATCACTGATAGATTCATTTGTGATATGATAGGTATTCCCATGAAAAGCATAGGACTTTACTTTAAAGGATCATGGGATGAAAAAACTATTGAAACATCCTACGTTGAAGCCTTAGGAACAATCCTTGCCAATCCTAACATAGAATCTATTCCTAAAAGTTGTGAACATCTAATGCCCTTTAACACTAAGATACTTCATCATATCATGACTAGTATAATTCTTCCTAAGCAATACCATCATGATGAAGTGAGTCAATTGGAATTAGGAATTATGTACCTAATCATGAAAGAACGTGACATTTGTCTTGGCTATCTGATCCAACAAAACATGTTGGAATTATCTACGAAAGATATGATGCTCCCATATGGTGGAATTATTACTAGAATAATGAAAGCTTACGACATTCAAATACCACTAGAAGAAGAAGTAATGAAATCAGATAGATTCAGCATAATTAACAAAAATCTACTTCACCGACTAAGATGTCACTATAGAAACGGTAACTAGGTTAGAATGCCTAGAAGAACTGATCCCCCTCAGCCTGAACCTGAACCTGAACCAGAGCCGGAAACCCCAGTCTTTAGGAGTACCCACTCTCCTCCGATCTGTCCCTTTGAGGAAACACATCCGGTTGAGCAAACTCACACATCATCCATCGAAGATATCGGGATTCGGATGGACCGATTTGAACAACGACAAGAACGGCTTGAACTTCGACAAGATCAAATCCTAACCGAGCTGCAGCAAATCCATCGACAATTTGACTCTTTACTTAGGCACTTTAATCTTCCACCTCATGAATAAGCTTGTATAAACATCTGATGTTTTTGATATGACATGTTGTAAACTCCTTATGTTATTCATGAAGGACTTTGTCTTTATGGTTACCTGATATGCTGTACATATGTTACCCTGATATGGTTATCTTTGTCTGTGTAAGCATATTTGCAAACATCTCTTGTTGTTTATCTCGGTTTTTGCACTAAAACTAAAAAGGTTTAAAAGCCTATGCCTTGAAAATATGAAGCAACATACCAATGTAAGTTGATAAGTCAGCAGTATGACATTGATATGGTTGCTATTGTTAATATGATTGCTATCATGCCATGTATCAAGATATCAAACAAAAATTTGCATCATACGAGCTGATATCTTACCATGTGATGCAATGCTATACTTGCTGAAATATAAATCCTGCTATGCAATACGATATAATGCTGCACTTGAAATAATTGTGTTACTACATCAAAAGCTTAACACTCAAGAATCAAACGCATTGATATTAGACATCACTTTATACGAGATCATGTCTCTAATCATGATGTAACCATAGAGTTTATTGATACCAAACATCAACTAGCTGATATCTTCACAAAACCCTTATGTGAAGAACAATTTGATTACATAAGAAGAGAATTAGGAATGTTGATGTGTCCGAATACTTAAACTAGTTAAAATTATTTTTCGAATGTTATTACTATTACATGCCTTGACAACGCTTGATCAAATAACATGTTGCAAATTATCTGACAAATATTTTTAACCAAATGCATGTAAGAAGTTCATTTTTCGGGTTGTATGCTAAAAATGGGATGTTCCCGTACACACTTATGAAAACTCTTTGGAAAATGACTTTCCTCCGTCAAGCAAAAACAATAAAGAGATATATGTGTCATGACTTCCTTTATATGCTTGATAATGCTATCATGCTTTTTGTTGATGACAAAGGGGGAGAAACATATGAATTGATAAACACTATGTCATAGCTGAACTGCCATAATCATATCTATGTCATAGTTGCAAATACTTGAGTGATGCTATAAATAATGTTATGCCATCCTTGCATCACCCAGAGATATGTGAACATGTGCTATAGTTTGCATCAAATCTTGATTTGATATTTTATATTGTGAAGAAAATGCAAACTTGCTAGAAAATGTCAAATGTGTGCATCATGTAAAAAGTCCTTCGTAGCTTTATATGATTACATGATGAATGGTTACAAACACAATCATACAAACTTGATGATGTATGTCATGCCTTGAAATCATTCTTGAAGAGATACATCATGATGGGCATCATGATGGGAGCATTGATAAGTTTAACTGATCTAACTTATCAATACGTCACTTGAATTCTTAGGTCTTGAATTCAAGGTTGACTTATCTCAACCATGGCATATAGATAGGGGGAGTTAAGGACAACTCCTTTATCAATTGATTGTCATCATCAAAAAGGGGGAGATTGTTGAATCTCGGATTTTGATGATGAAGTCAATTGTCATTTGTTATCTAATATATGTGTTGAGATAAGTGTGCAGGATTAACTACGATAAGAGTAAGACAAGCAGCAGGTGTTGCGCCGGAGTCAAGATCATGATCACGTTGGGAGTTCGAGAGTTCGACGGAAGTTCGGACGGTCGTCGGAGGTTCAGCGAGAACAGATCCGAGAAGTCCAGAAGCTTGCCAAGCGAAGCTCGTCGGAACTCGCCAAGTGGATCGTCGCAAAGTCCAGGAGTATGCCGGATGTCCGCAGAAGGATCACCGAGGGTTATCGGTTGATCGACGGAAGTTGGCCGGAAACTCGCCGGAAGAAGCGATTGACGCATCGGAGCAAAGCTGCAGAAGTTGTCTTAGAGTTAATCGTAGTTAGCATGATGATTAAGCATGAAAATGGGAGGTGATCCCATTAGCTTAATCTTGGGGCAATTGGGCCCCTGAAAAGATTCAAAGTGGGCCGAATGGAGTGAACCATTCGGACCCTGATTGCACCAGGAGGTGCAACCGCCCCAGCCAGGAGGTGCAACCGCCTGGGCTGTGGGGTTGGGAGGTGCAACCGCCCCAGCCAGGAGGTGCAACCGCCAGGGCTGCGAGGCTGGGAGGTGCAACCGCCCCAGCCGAGAGGTGCAACCGCCCAGAGCTCAGTCTTCGAGCTAGACTGGGCGGTGCAACCTCCTCTGCCAAGAGGTAGCACCGCCAGAGCTCAAGTTTCGAGCTCTGCCAGGCGATGCAACCACCGAGCTCAGTCTTTGAGCTCTGGCAGAGAGGTGCATCAGCCTGAGCTCAGTCTCGAGCTCTGCCAGGTGATGAAATCACCAAGCTCAGTCTTCGAGCTCTGGCAGAGAGGTGGATCAGCCTGAGCTCAGCTTGGAGCTCTGCCAGGTGATGCAACCACCAAGCTCAGTTTCGAGCTCTGCCAGGTGATGCAACCATCGAGCTCAGTCTTCGAGCTCTGGCAGAGAGAAGCAATCGGCAGAGCTCAGTCTTCGAGCTCTGCCAGGCGGTGCCACCTCTCCAGTCGAGAGGTGCAACCGCCTGATCCCAGAATTCTGGGATTTGATCGATTTGATCGTTTTGAGCTCGAATTTTGAATTGGGTTGAGGCCTATAAATACCCCACCCATTCAGCACTGAAAAGATACAGACCTACACCGAAATCTTGATCTTTTCTGTGATTCTAAGAGCTCAAAAGTGTTGTAAAGCCTTTAAGTCTCCTCCTTCTGTTCTTCAAGTTTTCAATTGTAAAGTGAGGAGAGAAAGGTCTGTAAAGGTTGTCTCCTAAGCCTGTCAAAAGGAGAGAAACTGTAAGAGGGAAGTTTGGCCTTCGCCCATTGAAGGAAGGCACCTAGTTGACGTCGGCAACCTCATCGGTGGAGGAAGCCAAAAGTGGAGTAGGTCAAGGCTGACCGAACCACTCTAAATCTCTGGTTTGCGTTTATTTTCGAGCACTTTATCATTACTGCAAACCTCCCTCATCACTACTGCTCTCTGCGCTTTCACGAACAAGTTCTAAGTGCTGTTCTTCCAAATCTGCATTCAGACGTAAATTCGTATTTTCATACATTACAGTTTACGTTTACGTTTGATTCTGCAGAACTGTTTTCCGCGCTTTTACGAACGAGCTTCTTTGCAGTTTACGCTTACATTTTAATCCTATTAATAACTGCAATCTGTCCTCTACGATTTTACGAACGAGTTTCAACATTTAGACGTAAAACTGCATTCAGACGTAAATCGGCTATCCTCGCTCTATCATCAGATTTCAGTTCACGTTTACATCTTGATTTCAACTACATACTGCCTTCTGCGAGTATACAAACGAGTTTCAAAGTTTAGACGTAAATCTGCGTAAAACTGCGTTTAGACGTAAATCTGCGTTTAGACGTAAAACTGCGTTTAGACGTAAAACTGCGTTTAGACGTAAAACTGCGTTTAGACGTAAATCTGTGTTTAGACGTAAAACTGCGTTTAGACGTAAATATGCGTTTAGACATAAATCTGCGTTTAGACGTAAATCTGTATTTAGACGTAAATCCGAGTTTAGACGCAAAACTGCGCTTAGACGCAAAACTGCGCTTAGACGCAAAACTGCGCTTAAACTCAATCTGCGCTTAGACGCAAACTGCACTTAGTTACAAACTGAGAATTTGCTTTTGCATCATAATAGTTTTTGAACAAACGCAGCTTTTGTTTTTTAAATTATTGTAAGATTTCCGCCGCACTAATTCACCCCCCCCCCCTCTTAGTGCTCTCGATCCTAACAGCAACCGCCTGGGCTGCGAGGCTGGGAGGTGCAACCGCCCCAGCCGAGAGGTGCAACCGCCCAGAGCTCAGTCTTCGAGCTAGACTGGGCGGTGCAACCTCCTCTGCCAAGAGGTAGCACCGCCAGAGCTCAAGTTTCGAGCTCTGCCAGGCGATGCAACCACCGAGCTCAGTCTTCGAGCTCTGGCAGAGAGGTGCATCAGCCTGAGCTCTGTCTCGAGCTCTGCCAGGTGATGAAATCACCGAGCTCAGTCTTCGAGCTCTGGCAGAGAGGTGGATCAGCCTGAGCTCAGCTTGGAGCTCTGCCAGGTGATGCAACCACCGAGCTCAGTTTCGAGCTCTGCCAGGTGATGCAATCACCAAGCTCAGTCTTCGAGCTCTGCCAGGTGATGCAACCATCGAGCTCAGTCTTCGAGCTCTGGCAGAGAGAAGCAATCGCCTGAGCTCAGTCTTCGAGCTCTGCCAGGCGGTGCCACCTCTCCAGTCAAGAGGTGCAACCGCCTGATCCCAGAATTCTGGGATTTGATCGATTTGATCGTTTTGAGCTCGAATTTTGAATTGGGTTGGGGCCTATAAATACCCCACCCATTCAGCACTGAAAAGATACAGACCTACACCGAAATCTTGATCTTTTCTGTGATTCTAAGAGCTCAAAAAGTGTTGTAAAGCCTTTAAGTCTCCTCCTTCTGTTCTTCAAGTTTTCAATTGTAAAGTGAGGAGAGAAAGGTCTGTAAAGGTTGTCTCCTAAGCCTGTCAAAAGGAGAGAAACTGTAAAAGGGCAGTTAGCCTTCGCCCATTGAAGGAAGGCACCTAGTTGACGTCGGCAACCTCGTCGGTGGAGGAAGCCAAAAGTGGAGTAGGTCAAGGCTGACCGAACCACTCTAAATCTCTGGTTTGCGTTTATTTTCGAGCACTTTATCATTACTGCAAACCTCCTTCATTGCTACTGCTCTCTGCGCTTTCACGAACAAGTTCTAAGTGCTGTTCTTCAGAATCTGCATTCAGACGTAAATTCGTATTTTCATACATTACTGTTTACGTTTACGTTTGATTCTGCAGAACTGTCTTCCGTGCTTTTACGAACGAGCTTCTTTGCAGTTTACACTTACATTTTGATCCTATTGATAAATGCAAACTTTCCTCTACGATTTTACGAACGAGTTTCAGCATTTAGACGTAAAACTGCATTCAGACGTAAATCGGCTTTCCTCGCTCAATCATCAGATTTCAGTTCACGTTTACGTCTTGATTTCAACTGCATACTGCCTTATGCGAGTATACAAACAAGTTTCAAAGTTTAGACGTAAATCTGCGTCTAGACGTAAAACTGCGTTTAGACGTAAATCTGAGTTTAAGACGTAAATATGAGTTTAGACGTAAATCTGCGTTTAGACGTAAAACTGCGTTTAGACGTAAATCTGCGTTTAGACGTAAAACTGCGTTTAGACGTAAATCTGAGTTTAGACGTAAAACTGCGCTTAGACGCAAAACTGCTCTTAGACGCAATCTGCGCTTAGACGCAAACTGCACTTAGATACAAACTGAGAATTTGCTTTTGCATCCTAATAGTTTTTGAACGAACGCAGCTTTTGGTGTTTAATCGCTGTAAGATTTCCGCTGCACTAATTCACCCCCCCCCCCTCTTAGTGCTCTCGATCCTAACAATTGGTATCAGAGCGGGGTATTTCTCATTTCGGATTTACACCCGAGAGAAATGACTTTTCAAGAGGGCTGTTCGGTCTTTCGTCCACCGTTCTTTAACGGATTGGACTACACTTATTGGAAAACTCGAATGAGAGTTTTCTTAATTTCTCTAAATCTGGATTTATGGAATATCATTGAAAACGGTTTTCAACTTCCCTCCAAACCGATGAACGAATGGTCGGTTTTGGAGAAGAAGAATTTTTCTTTAAACGCAAAGGCTATGAATGCCTTATTTTGCGCATTGGACAAAAATGAGTTCAATCGGATTTCTACGTGTGAAACGGCTTTCGATATTTGGCGCACTCTTGAAATCACGCACGAGGGAACTAGTAGAGTCAAAGACTCGAAAGTTAATATTCTACTGCTTGATTTCGAGCTTTTTCATATGAAACCAAGCGAAACCGTTGTTGACATGTACACCCGTTTTACGGATGTCGTCAATGGTTTAAAATCACTTGGTAAAAGCTTTTCGGATTTTGAACTCGTTAACAAAGTTTTGCGCTCACTTTCTAAAACTTGGGATTCAAAAGTAACTACTATTTAAGAATCGAAAAACTTGAACCATTTTCCACTTGAAGAACTAATTGGTTCATTGATCACATATGAAATGACGTGCAATGCACGTGAAGAACTTGAGAACCACCTTCCAAAGAACAGGAAGGATTTGGAACTCTGGACAAATGAATGCCACTTGAGCGATGACTCAAGTGATGAGGACAATGATGAACAAACCAACCTTCCAAAGAACAGGAAGGATTTGGGACATAGAACATTTGAAGACCACTCGAGCATAAGCTCAAGTGATGGTGAACTTAAAATGAAACGAAAATTAAAAAGCAAAAAGAATGGAACTACTTGCTTTAAACGCAAGAAGAAGAACAAAAATTGGGATGAATCGAGCTCCTCCGAAGAAGAGAAAGTCAACAAAAGCAAGGCGGCAAACTACGCCTTAACAGCCTACAATGATGAGGTAATCGAAATCCCCCTAATTTACTTCGAAATTACATGATGCTTTTCATGATGCACTTTTCTTTTTCTTTAAATTTTCTTGAAAATTATATTTTTAATAATTTAATAATGAAAATGCAAAAATATGATCATGCTTGTAATCTTGAAAATGATAATGAAAATTGCATGTCTTATGTTAATGCAAGATAGAAATCTAATGATTTTACACCTAGTGAGATTAATCTTATTTATGTGCTTGAGAAGCAAGAATGTATATTTTGATGATTTTCATATTGCTTTTCAATGACGATACATGGCTTTTGTCTGGAAGGCTTGATATTTTTCATTGTCTTTGTTTATGAAATATAATGTATGGTTTTGACATAAAAATAAAGATTTGAGCATGCTATTATAAAGTCAATCATAGATTAAAACTAAAGAGGTTTTAGGCATCTATAAGAATCATTCAAAATTATGTTCAATGAAACCTTGCTTAATGTTGCAATGAAAATATTAAAGTTATACTTGATGATTTCAGATTTGACAAATGCTACACTTTAAATATGAATCATTCTTCAATCAGATTAAATGCTTCAATCATTTTCTATCTCTAAGAGTTCTCGATTTTGGTGAAATACAAGTGATAAATTCATTTATGATATCTTGTAAATCACTTGAATTATGAATGAGTTTTTCTTTTTTATGATGTGTTAAAAGAATCACTTAAAAAGAAAATGTTTTTCCCATTTTATCGAGATTAATGATTTCATGATATTATGTGAATCTCGAAACTGATTTTGATGAAATAGTAATAACGTTATTCATGTTATAAATCTTAAAAATGATAATATGCTTCATGTGATAATATGAATACATGAAACACTTATGATATTCTGTGTATTCATAAAATATTTATCTCATCATCCAATAACTCTTCTTGATATTCCTTATGAGATGAAATGAAATAATGCATGAAATACAAATGAGGAGTTAATGATCATGCATAATAGGATGTAATGAATTCTAGATACCATCATTTGAATATCTATGATCATGCTGCCAAAATGATATATCATGAATGCTTGAATATCATGTTTGATATGCTCATGATGATGATTGATTTTTCAGTATCATGCATAAATTTTTTGAAATGTAATGTTAATGAATTTGTGCATTGAAACTATAATGATGCACAAATAAGAATGATTACTTACCTTTGTCATGATTTAGAAATTGATGTAAAGGGTTTTTCCCTTGTTGACAATGACAAAGGGGGAGATAGCTAGTTTGCACAAGTCAAGAAGATGCAAAAACTTGATTGCCAGCTTGCCTATCGTAAGTAGCAAAGATTGCTAACTTGCTTATTTCAAGAAGCAAAAGTTGTCTTCTTGAACATCACCATCTTGAATATCTCAAGAAGCAAGACTTGCAACTTGCACATTACAATAGGAAGCAATAATCATGAGCCTACACAAGAAAGTTATCTTGCATTTGCTTTCAAAGTTTTTTGCTAGCTTGTATATTGTGAAACTTGTACATCGTAAAAATTGCTAGCTCGTAGTCTAAAGAGAAGCGAAAAGCTGCTATCTCAAAAGAAGCAAATGTGCTATCTTGCCTATCTCAAGAGGCAAAAATGCTAACTTGCACTTCTAGCAAAACTTGACAAATTTGCATATATCAAGAAGCAAGAGTTGCTTTCTTGAACATCTCTAGTTTGCTAGCTTGCATGATATAGAACTTGCTATCTTGAACAATACCAAAAGTGCTATCTTATATGTTATAAAACTTGAATATCTAAAACTTGATAGCATGAATGTCCTAAGCATGATATAACACCTGCTAAATCTTCTAGCTCCAAGATTGCATGATGATAAAACTTGATACTATGTTTTTCATGCAAAGAGAAGAACCAATATCACACACAAACACTTGATTATAGTACTTCTCCTTTTTGTTGATGACAAAGGGGGAGAAGTATGTTGATGACATGACATGTGATGCATAAGTTTATGCATAAGTTCATGTTGACGTGTTGCAAGTATTCATGATGAATATTGCAATGACTTGAATTCAGTTTGAATTCAAGGTTCTATCAATATGGCATATTGATAGGGGGAGTTTGTTTAAACTCCGGGAGTTAAGTTTAACTCCGTCATCAAGTGGTTGTCATCATCAAAAAGGGGGAGATTGTTGAATCTCGTATTTTGATGATGAAACTACTTGATATATGTTTATGATTTAATCTGCGTTTTGAGTGACGCAGGATGCTTCGATCAGGATGAGACAATTAAAGCAGGATAATCATGTTGTGCCGAAGGAACATGTCAGAAGATTGGACGTCGGGCCGGTGGATCGGTCGACGTATCGACAGAATGCTTCGGGCCGTGGACTCGGGCATCGGGCCAAGAAGAGCGGGTATTGTGCCAAGGATATCGGAGTTGCGGAGTCAACTGGCCGATTGGGCAATAGGCTGCACGAGAGGACGATGCGCCGAAGAATCGGACGAAGCGTCGAGGGACCAATGACATGTCGGACAACTTGGTTAATTGCTTAGGATTAATTGTCTCGATCGAAGTTTTGATTTGTTGTGCAGGATTAACTACGATGAGAGTAAGACAAGCAGCAGGTGTTGCGCCAGAGTCAAGATCATGATCACGTTGGGAGTTCGAGAGTTCGACGGAAGTTCGGACGGTCGTCGGAGGTTCAGCGAGAACAGATCCGAGAAGTCCAGAAGCTTGCCAAGCGAAGCTCGTCGGAACTCGCCAAGTGGATCGTCGCAAAGTCCAGGAGTATGCCGGATGTCCGCAGAAGGATCACCGAGGGTTATCGGTTGATCGACGGAAGTTGGCAGGAAACTCGCCGGAAGAAGCGATTGACGCATCGGAGCAAAGCTGCAGAAGTTGTCTTAGAGTTAATCGTAGTTAGCATGATGATTAAGCATGAAAATGGGAGGTGATCCCATTAGCTTAATCTTGGGGCAATTGGGCCCCTGAAAAGATTCAAAGTGGGCCGAATGGAGTGAACCATTCGGACCCTGATTGCACCAGGAGGTGCAACCGCCCCAGCCAGGAGGTGCAACCGCCTGGGCTGTGGGGTTGGGAGGTGCAACCGCCTGGGCTGTGGGGTTGGGAGGTGCAACCGCCCCAGCCAGGAGGTGCAACCGCCTGGGCTGCGAGGCTGGGAGGTGCAACCGCCCCAGCCGAGAGGTGCAACCGCCCAGAGCTCAGTCTTCGAGCTAGACTGGGCGGTGCAACCTCCTCTGCCAAGAGGTAGCACCGCCAGAGCTCAAGTTTCGAGCTCTGTCAGGCGATGCAACCACCGAGCTCAGTCTTCGAGCTCTGGCAGAGAGGTGCATCAGCCTGAGCTCAGTCTCGAGCTCTGCCAGGTGATGAAATCACCGATCTCAGTCTTCGAGCTCTGGCAGAGAGGTGGATCAGCCTGAGCTCAGCTTGGAGCTCTGCCAGGTGATGCAACCACCGAGCTCAGTTTCGAGCTCTGCCAAGTGATGCAATCACCAAGCTCAGTCTTCGAGCTCTGCCAGGTGATGCAACCATCGAGCTCAGTCTTCGAGCTCTGGCAAAGAGAAGCAATCGCCTGAGCTCAGTCTTCGAGCTCTGCCAGGCGGTGCCACCTCTCCAGTCAAGAGGTGCAACCGCCTGATCCCAGAATTCTGGGATTTGATCGATTTGATCGTTTTGAGCTCGAATTTTGAATTGGGTTGGGGCCTATAAATACCCCACCCATTCAGCACTGAAAAGATACAGACCTACACCGAAATCTTGATCTTTTCTGTGATTCTAAGAGCTCAAAAAGTGTTGTAAAGCCTTTAAGTCTCCTCCTTCTGTTCTTCAAGTTTTCAATTGTAAAGTGAGGAGAGAAAGGTCTGTAAAGGTTGTCTCCTAAGCCTGTCAAAAGGAGAGAAACTGTAAAAGGGCAGTTAGCCTTCGCCCATTGAAGGAAGGCACCTAGTTGACGTCGGCAACCTCGTCGGTGGAGGAAGCCAAAAGTGGAGTAGGTCAAGGCTGACCGAACCACTCTAAATCTCTGGTTTGCGTTTATTTTCGAGCACTTTATCATTACTGCAAACCTCCTTCATTGCTACTGCTCTCTGCGCTTTCACGAACAAGTTCTAAGTGCTGTTCTTCCGAATCTGCATTCAGACGTAAATTCGTATTTTCATACATTACTGTTTACGTTTACGTTTGATTCTGCAGAACTGTCTTCCGTGCTTTTACGAACGAGCTTCTTTGCAGTTTACACTTACATTTTGATCCTATTGATAACTGCAAACTTTCCTCTACGATTTTACGAACGAGTTTCAGCATTTAGACGTAAAACTGCATTCAGACGTAAATCGGCTTTCCTCGCTCAATCATCAGATTTTAGTTCACGTTTACGTCTTGATTTCAACTGCATACTGCCTTCTGCGAGTATACAAACAAGTTTCAAAGTTTAGACGTAAATCTGCGTCTAGACGTAAAACTGCGTTTAGACGTAAATCTGCGTTTAGACGTAAATCTGAGTTTAAGACGTAAATCTGAGTTTAGACGTAAATCTGCGTTTAGACGTAAAACTGCGTTTAGACGTAAATCTGCGTTTAGACGTAAATCTGCGTTTAGACGTAAATCTGCGTTTAGACGTAAAACTGCGTTTAGACGTAAATCTGAGTTTAGACGTAAAACTGCGCTTAGACGCAAAACTGCGCTTAGACGCAATCTGCGCTTAGACGCAAACTGCACTTAGATACAAACTGAGAATTTGCTTTTGCATCATAATAGTTTTTGAACGAACGTAGCTTTTGGTGTTTAATCGCTGTAAGATTTCCGCTGCACTAATTCACCCCCCCCCCCCTCTTAGTGCTCTCGATCCTAACACATATTTGTTGAGTCTTCAATCTTCTGCTCTAGTTGCAATGTTCCTCTTGGCTCCCAACTGCTCTCCGATGTTATTTTTGAGTAGTCGAACCTTTGATTCGCCATGCCGCTTCAACTCACCAATGACTCTGACTCTAGTGTGGGGTTGGCTGAGTTGTGTTGATCCCTATTAGTTCCTGCAGATCCTCTAGATGAAGGAAAAGACCATCCTTACTATGCGCTAGTCTCTCATATGCTCATGCTGCTTGAACTAGGTGGATGCTTGTTGGAGCTTTAACGAGCATCGTCTCGCAAACTTCTGAAGTTTTTGGGTCCTTCCTCCACAATATTTGCACATTAACTCTTCTTTCACTTAGTTGTCACTTCTAAGTAGGTTTGCATCACTTCTACTTTAGATTGGTAGTTCGTTGGGAAATGAAGCAAACAATCTACTCTTAGTAGCACTGATTACTGTTAGTGAGGATTTGACAACTATTGTCTTCCATTTTCTTCGAAGGGTCTTTGAACATATGCAAAGCTCCTCTGCTGGATAGATAAGAGAATTTGAGTACTCGGTTTTGCCCATTCTCTTAAGAGTTGAGAAGGCAAAGGTTACTTAACTTCACTTGCCTCCTCGAGGTTATACTCCATGCATCGGGCTGGTTACTAGCCTTCGCCTACTCTTTGCTCATACTTCTGAAGCACTTGAAGTGTTTGCACTCCTTGCGTTGAGTTAGTTACTGTGATTCACCTTCTCAATGCTATCGAACTTCTGGAATATAGGAAGTTTTCACCCCAACTTGGAGTGATTCTCTCATAGGTTTTGTCGCCTTTGGGATTGTATCGTCTTCTCCATCAACCCTGCTGCCTACTCCACTAAGTAGCAAAGGTACAACACAGCGTACTGTCTGCTTCATTCCTTGGTCATGCACTCTTGCCTGACCCGAAGTCCTTCACTTTCGGCTATCTTGATGAGAAGCTCGTTGACACCGGTCTTACGAAGTTCCTTGGCCTCTGCCCTTCAGCCTTGTCTTGGTACTTAGAGTTTGCCTCTGCATGCTCCCTCAATGAGAGCAAGGGATCAATGACTTTCATGGAAGTCCCGCCTTTGCGGTACCATGGCGCTGCCATGCCCATGGCAGTACTATCTGTCGCCTCGTATCTGTATCCCTTTTCTTCGCAATCAGTAGATATGCCTTTGTGGCACTCCTCCGAGTCTACCTCCATTCTAACTGATGCTTGATTTTGGGTAGCTAAGCCCCTCTGGACTCGTCATTGCTTCCTCGTCCCTTTCAACCCCCTACTTCAACACCTATGTGTTCTCCAAGCAGCTCCCTTTGGTTGATGGAAAGACAGATTGCAACTCCCATGCATGGCCTCTACCATCGCATTATAGGGTTTGCACCGATTCTGTTCTTCTTAGCTTCCTTGGTAGCAACGTTCACTTACTCGACCTTGTCCTCTGACTTGTCGGGCTCCCTTAAGTGAATATGAGCTCTGGAGCAGTCCAACTCTCTAGCTACTTCGATCATATCTCTACATGATCAAGTCCCTCTCATGGGACTCACTAGTACTTGCATTCAAACTTTTCCCTTGGTGGAACACAGCCCTCATATGCTGATGACCAAGGCTTTCATCCGATGTAAAATTCGATGCACGCACGGAAGACCTGCCTCTGTGGTACCATGGCCTTCACTCCTTGAATCCATAGCCCTTCTTGTCGTTGTGTTATTCACTGAAGTGGAGCTTCCAGTAGCTCCCGATCATACCTCCATATGATATAGTCCCTTATGGGACTATGTCGTGTGTGTCGCATTGCCACGAACTGTTCCACCACAATCCAATGCACCATGTTGCCTCTTGGTGACATCTCTATTGCATTCTGATCCTTATGGGATGAACTCGAATTGTGATCCCTCCATATGTGGCCTATGCTAATACATCGCAAGGTTTCTTCCACCTTCGATTTTGTTCGCTCCTTTAGCAATCGACCTTCATCCACCCACTCTTGGGTAACACCTAGATGAAGCATCGCTCTAGGACAGTTCGTCGCCTAGTGGCTCCCAAAGTCCCTCAACTTTGCTGTAATTAGTGCACCATTGTCTGGATCCTGGGCCTCTACCCCTACCAGCACAATCTTTGCTATGCACTGCTTCCTTCATGGCAACTTGAATGACAACACTGTGGCATATTCTTCAAGAGTACCCGCCTCTGTATCCTCTTGCCTCGTGCTAAGGCCTTCTGAACCCAACTTCACCTCTGCAAATTGAGTCGCCTTAGGTCCTCCATCAAATGCTTTTCTAAGATAAGATGCATGTGCCCAGAAGCTCCCTTTGTCTTTCGGCACCATGCAAGATGAGTCTACTCCGTCAGAATGAAAGACCCATGGAACAACATGATCCTACTCTTGCCTCTATAAGAGTTTATGTCCTTGACCTCTATCCAAGGAAAGCATTGTGCCTCGCTCCATGTTCCCTCTTCTACGCTGGCTCTCTTCATGCGGCTTGGGTACTTCACCAAGTTACACCCAAGTTGCTCCGCTTCTCATTTTTGCATTGAGTTGATGGTGGCCCTCACGCCCACCATTCCACGGGTCAGCCCTCCCTTAAGTCCGATCTCCATATCGACTCCAAATGTGCCTTCATTTATGTTTCTTTGGGTCGCTCCCCCACTTGATCTCGCAATGCATCCACCAATGCATTCTCTCAAGCGAGATCATGCGACGACTCCTCGCCGCTTTGTCACGGACTTAGCTGGTTTTGCCTAAGTCGTACGGCACCCTTGCGTGTCCGTCCGCAAATATCAGCCTCCCCGAAGCCTCTCATGTCCCTTAGGACCCACATAAGAGAGAACAGGTTAGAGAAAACGCCTCATTCGGGATCCATAAGTAAACATTTCTGAAAACACTTCATAGACAATGCAAATTACAAACAGACTTTATAAGCTCTGAACAGTTGCACAACAAAGGATAAAATGGTCCATTATAGACTGAAAATCTCTCACACGTGTCCACATAACACAACATTTATTTACAAGCCTAAAGCGGCCACCAACCTAACTAAAATGGGACTATTAAGCCTTCAGCCATCCCTCTACATGTTGTACAAAGCATAAACATACCAAAAGACATGGACATACATAAGCATTACATCAAACATCCTGTTTAGAAGTTTGTCCATGACATTCTCCCCCACTTATTCCTTCGACGTCCTCGTCGAAGCCTTTGTTGACACTACAACTCCTCGCCTTTGCTGAGTCTTCAATCTTCTGCTCCAGCTGCAATACGTCCCTTGGCTCCCAGCTACTCTCCGCTACTGTTTTTGAGCAGTCGAACCTTGGATCTGCCATGCTGCTTCAACTCGCCAATGACTCTAACTCTAGTGTGGGGTTGGCTGAGTTGTGTTCATCCCTGTTGGTTCCTGTAGATCCTCCAGATGAAGGAAAAGACCATCCTTACTGTGCTAGTCTCTCAAATCCCTCATGCTGCTTGAACTGGGTGGATGCTTGTTGGAGCTTTAACGAGCATCGTCTTGCAAACTTTTGAAGTTTTGGGTCCTTCTTCCACAAAATTTGCTCATTGATTCTTCTTTCACTTAGTTGTCACATCCAAGTAGGTTCGCATCACTTCCGCTTTCGATTGGCATTTCGTTGGGAAATGAAGCGGACAATCTACTCTTAGTAACACTGATCACCGTTGGTGAGGATTTGACAACTATTGTCTTCCATTATCTTTGAAGGGTCTTTGAACATATGCAGAGCTCCTCTACTGAATAGATAAGAGAATTGGGGTACTCGGTTTTGCCCATTCTCTTAAGAGTTGAAAAGGCAAAGGTTACTTGACTTCGCCCTCCTCCTCGAGGTTGTACTCCATGCATCGAGCTGGTTACTGGCCTTCGCCTGCTCTTTGCTCACACTTATGAAGCACTTGAAGTGTTTGCACTTCTTACGTTGAGTTAGCTACTGTGATTCACCTTCTCAATGCCATCGAACTTCTGGAATGTAGGAAGTTTTCACCCCAACTTGGAGTAATTCTCTAATAGATTTGGTCGCCTTTGGGATTGTAACGTGTTCTCCATCAACCCTGTCGCCTACTCCCCTAAGTAGCGAAGGTACAGTACTGCATATTACCTGTTTCGTTCCTTGGTCGTACACTCTTGCATGACCCGAAGTCCTTCACTTTCGGCTATCTTGATGAGAAACTCATTGACACCGGTCTTACGAAGTTCGTTGGCCTCTGCCCTTCAGCCTTGTCTCTGTACTTGGAGTTTGCCTCTGCATGCTCCACCTCCTCGGCCCCTTTCACGACCAAGCGCTCTCCCTCCATGAGAGTAAGAGATCAATGACTTTCATGGAAGTCCCACCTTTGTGGTACCATGGCGTTGCCATGCCCATGGCACTACTATCTGTCGCCTCGCATCTGCATCCCTTTTCTTCACAATTAGTATATATGCCTCTGTGGTACTCCTCCGAGTCCACCTCCATTCTAACTGATGCTTGATTTTGGGTAGCTAAGTCCCTTTGGACTCATCATCGCTTCCTCGCCCCTTTCGACTCCCTACTTCAACACCTCTGTGTTCTCCAAGCAGCTCCCTTTAGTCGATGGAAAGATAGACTGCAAATCCCATGCATGGCCTCTGCCATCACGTTATAGGGTTTGCACCGATTCTGTTCTCCTTAGCTTCCTTGATAGCAACGTTCGCTTACTCGACTTTGTCCTCTGACTTATCGGGCTCCCTTAAGCGAATATGAGCTCTAGACCATTCCAACTCTCCAGCTGCTTCGATCATACCTCTGTATGATCAAGCCCCTCCCATGGGACTCACTGGTACTTGCATTCGAACTTTTCCCTTGGTGGAAAACAACCCCCATATGCTGATGACCAAGGTTTTCATCCGATGCAAAATTCGATGCACACATGGAAGACCCGCCTCTACGGTACCATGGCCTTCACTCCTTGAATCCATAGCCCTTCTTGTTATCATGTTGTTCACCGAAGTGGAGCTTCTAGTAGCTCCCGATCATACCTCCGTATGATCTAGTCCCTCACGAGACTAGATTGTGTGTATCGCATTGCCACAAACTGTTCCACCACGATCCGCTGCACCATGTCGCCTCCTGGTGACATCTCTATTACATTCTGATCCTTGTGGGATGAACTTGAATTGTGAACCTTTCATGTGTGGCCTCTGCCAATACATCACAGGGTCTCTTCCACCTTCGATTTTGTTCGCTCCTTTGGCAATCAACCTTCATCCACCCACTCTTGGGTCACACCTAGATGAAGCACCGCTCTAGGACAGTCCATCGCCTAGTAGCTCCCGAAGTCCCCCAACTTCGCTGTAATTAGTGCACCATTGTCTGGATCCTGGGCCTCTACCCCTACCAGCATAATCTTCGCTGCGCACCGCTTCCTTTATAGCAACTTGAATGACAATACTGTGGCATATTCTTCAAGAGTACCCGCCTCTGCGTCCTCTTGCCCCGTGCTAAGGCCTTCTGAACCCAACTTCGCCTCCGCAAATTGAGTCACCTTAGTTCCTTCATCAAATGCTCCTCCGAGATAAGGTGCATATGCCTAGAAGCTCCCTTCGTCTTTGGCACCATGCAAGATGAGTCCGCTCCATCAGAATGAATGACCCATGGAATAACATGATCCTGCTCTTGCCTCTAAAAGAGTTCATATCCTTGACCTCTGTACAAGGAAAGCACTATGCCTCCGCTCCATGTTTTATCTTCTATGTTGGCTCCCTTCATGCGGCTTGGGTACTTCGCCAAGTTACACCCAAGTTGCTCCGCTCCTCGTTTTTGCATTGAGTTGATGGTGACCCTCGCGCCCACCATTCCACGGGTCAACCCTCCCTTGAGTCCGATCTCTAAATCGACTCCAAGTGTGCCTTCATTTGTGTTGCTTTGGGTCGCTCCCCCACTTGATCTCGCAATGCATCCACCAATGTATTCTCTCAAGCGAGATCATGCGATGACTCTTTACCACTTGCTTAGTCCATTGAGCTTCGTGGAGTTGTTATTTGTTGAGGTACTCCTCCTCAACTTGTGAGGTCCGTCCCACATGATTCTCCTGCTAGTCATAGGTGCCCAGCAAGCCAATCACGTGAGTGATGGCACGTGTGACTTAATATAGAATCTTTTTGCTTATTATATTTTGGCATATATCACTTTATAACTATTGCATAAATGCATACATATATTGTGATGTCCTTGGATTTGTGCAATGGGAATCGGATCGTGATGAGATCACGATAGTGAGATCGATTCACCTTTAAACACATATCCTAATTAATCCCGGTCATAGGTTAGTCGAGAAGAATATCGTGATAACCGGACAGACTGGTGTGCTATATACCCATCCATATGATGGATGCAGTTGGTCTCATAGTTGCTTGTGTAGGGACACTAGGGATACAGTACAAGTGCTCATTGGAGAATGAGTTCACTGATTGATCCGCTTACGGAATGCTGGATGGTTGATGATGCCTTAATGTCAGACAGTGATTCCGTAGTCCTAGTGGTGTATCTGGTCCTTAGACTTGAGACACCAAGGATGTCCTGTATGAGTGCTCCACTCTTTGATACCAGACTTATAGGTTTAGCTGTCCCAAATCTAGTACAGCTGGTCATTTGGAGTGGTAGTCGACCTTACGAGGGCTATTGAGTGTCGATAGAGGATCATCCACTCTCGGCGTCATGAGAGGAATATCCCATGTGTTCTTGCTCAGACAAATCCCTGGCCAGGGTCATTCGGGTTGAGAGAGAAAGAGTTCTCCGGGAGAATCCGATTAGAGCGAGACTCGAGAAGAAACCGTTTGGGTCTGACAACACCATGCTCGATATACGGTCTCTGGTATATTAGATGGATGAGGGACTATAGGTACACGGTAACTGAGGACAGACAGGTCCAATGGATTGGATTCCCCTGTATCATCTGGGGACTACGGCGTAGTGGCCTAGTACGTCCATAGTCGATGAGTCGAGTGAATTATTACAGAGATAATAATTCACTGAGTTAGAAAGAGTTCTGATAGGTATGACTCACGGCCAGTTCGATATTGGGCCTAGAGGGTCACACACATATGGTAGGCATTACGATGAATAGAGGTTCGGATATGAGATATCCGATGGAGCCCTTGTCTTATTGGATGCAGATCCAATACCCACTAGGGGAGGACCCATTAGGGTTTGACAGGGGTCCTCTATAAATAGGAGGGATTCAGAGCCCCATGGGCTAGAGAGCTTTTGTTTGCCTTTTTCCTATTCTCCTCTCCATCTCCACCTCAGAGTAGGTCTGGAGTTTTGAGGAGCGTCGTCGCAACCCTGCTGTGTGGATCACCGCTAGAGAGGAGGACGCTTGACCTCCTTCACCCTCTCCTAAGGATCTGCAAGGAAACAGGGATATACGATCTCCTTAGGTAACACAATCTACTCTATACGCAGTTTCATTTTTCGCGGATTTTTGCGTACCAATCTTCGCATGACGACAAACATCTCTTTGGGAATCGAGGATTTTGTTTTTCTTGTTCTTCCACTGCGTATATGATGTCGCCCCCAAGGATTTCCCAACAGTGGTATCAGAGCCAGGTTGCTCGTGCGAATGATTGGTTTTGAACTGCGTGTGTTGTGTTTAGGAAGAATTTTGACGTCAAAATTGTTGACGCAAAAACAAGGGCAGCAACAGTTGTTGCCCTCGATCTGCGTGCGTGCAGCGCAACCGAAGGGGGGTAGCATAGGGGTTGCGTCTGCTTCAACCAGCCGGGGGCCTGCTTGCAGTAGGCTTACTGTCGGTGGGGTTGGCAGCCCACGGGCAGAGGCGCCTAGGGCAGTGGCGCCCGCGGGCGAAACCCCCTTATAGGGGCGGTCGCTTGGCGAGACAGCATCGCCTGCGAAGGCGGCGACGCCCACCCTCAACAACAGCGTTGCCAGCGGGCGTGTCGCTTGCAAGTGAGGGCAGTGCCCTCGCCCCGCCGTACAAGCCGCCGCCGACAGTGTGGCGGCGGCGACAGCAGCGAAAAGGGGAAAGGCCATTAGGGTTTTCTGGGCAAAAGACAATTTTGCCCCTCGGAATATGAGAAATTCCAGTTTATATCTTTTGTCCAAATTATGAAAATACCCTTATGAATTCATAAATTCCTTATAATGTCCCTGATTTTAGAAAATATTAATTAATTAAAAGGTTTAGTTGATTATTATTTATTATTATTATTATTATCTAGTAGTCCTACATGATGATGATTATTTATACATGTGATGTATGATGTGTGGACGGATGATCATGGACCGTGTGATGTGTGTACTTGTGATTATTATTATTGAGGTCTGCGAACCCTCATTATATTTCTCGTTTATTGTCGGGCCTGCGTGCCTATGATTAAGTTGTAATCATATGAGGAGGCACAGCGGGAGCGTGGATGCGATAGCGAGACCCACAAGACGGACGATCGTGATGCATGAAGATGCATCAAGATGTCGACGGAACCGACAAGGACGAAATGGACGATCACAAGGCATGGAGATGCACCGTTGCACACATAGATCTTGATGTGAGTGATTAGGCCTACTCCCTCGGGCCTAATCATATTAGGTTGTGGTCCATGATCATCTGGTGTAATTGCTTATACACATACTAGATATGTATATATTTGCATGCGATGTAGATATATATTAAATATGTATATATGTGACATGTCATATTATGAGACCAAATCATAGAAACATCTCTCGATAATATTAAGTCGGTAAACGTGAGGCAATTAGATTGACCCACGTGGCCTTCCATCGTTATAAGTAGGAACCGATTCCCGGTGTAGGTTGAGTTGGTCGAGTCCCTCGAGACTCACCTATATCGCGATTCGCTATCTTGCTTACGACATAGAGATGTCACCGGTGACCTGAGGGCATGGTATACTTGGTCAAGTCCCTCGAGGGTATATCATCAAATCAAACTCATCTTGTAACGAAGGTGTTGACTTAACCGAGCATCATGGTTGGTCGAGTCCCTCGAGGCCATGGTGATTCGGAGGCCGAATAGGACAGGAATCACAAGGAGTTGTGATCGACAAGAGTTGCCTACCTTTTAGGCTTAGTGTGATTGGTCGAGTCCCTCGAGGTTACACTAAGACGCTGATTGGATCTTGATCCCCACTAGAAGTCTGTCGGAGACTTCCGTTTCACGTGCTGAGGGTGTCGCGTGACTCGTTAGTAAAATAGTGGGAGCATATTAAGATAGAAGTCCATATCTTGATAGTTTATTTCTTGCAAAATCTATATGTTATTCATTTCTGTTGCATCTTTATTTTCAGAAAATGTCGCTTTCAAATCCCTTACGTGGAATACTTGATGTTAACCGCCTCACTGGTCCAAATTATACGGATTGGCTCCGTAACTTGAGAATTGTTCTCACAGCGGAAAAAATCGTGTACGTCCTTGATACAATGATGCCTTCACCCGAAGAAGGGGCAAACGAGGATGAGATCGCTCGCTACGTCAAGTACATTGATGACTCCACTCTTGCTCAGTGCTATATGTTGGGCTCTATGACTCCTGAGTTACAGAGACAACATTAAAAGATGGATGTCAGATCCATTCTCCTACATGTCCGCAAATTGTTTGAGGAACAGGGAAGGACTCAGCGATATGAGATATCTAAGAGCCTCTTCCGCGCTAGGATGACTAAGGGGACATCGGTTCAGAACCATGTCCTAAAGATGATTGAGTGGATAGAGAAACTCATAGGTCTAGGAATGGTCCTAGAGGATAACTTGTGTGTGGACATTGTGCTTCAGTCCCTACCAGATTCCTTTTCACAGTTCATAATGAATTTTAATATGAACAAGCTTGAAGTGACTCTCCAAGAGCTTCTCAATATGTTGAGGGAGGCAGAGAGTACTATCAAGAAAGAGAAGCCAGTTCTCTACACTGGTGAGACCAAAAGGAAAAGGAAAGCAGAAAGGTCCCTTAAGAAGGGAAAGTGCAAGGTCAAACTAGGTAAAGCAAATGTTGCTAAGAAAGACCCAGCAAAGGACAAAGGCCAGTACTTCCACTGTGGTAAAGATGGGCACTATAAGAGAAACTGTAAAGAGTACCTTGCAGAAAGGGTGAAACAAAAGCTTGATGAAGCTTCAGGTACATTCATGATCAGTCTCCATTTGTCAGACTCTTATGATAACATATGGGTATTGGATACCGGTAGTGCTTATCATATATGCAATTCGTTGCAGGTTCTGGCAAGGACTAGGAGACTAGAGAGGCGAGATGGACCTCAAGATGGGTAATGGAGCAAAAGTTGTTGTAGTAATCGTTGGCGAGGTCGCCCTACATCTGCCTAGTGGAGCTTTTATTGCATTAGATGCATGTTATTTTATTCCTTCTATTATCAAAAACATTATCTCCATTTCATGTTTAACAGTTAGTGGATATAAATTTGTTTTTGAGAACAATGGTTGTTCGATATTATTAGATGATAAGATCATCATGAAAGGAACATTGCATAATGGTTTATTTATATTAGACACCACTCCACATATCATGAATCTAAATGTGTCCAAAAGGAAATGAGATGAGTTGAACAGTGCATACTTGTGGCATTGTAGGCTAGGTCACATCTATGAAAGAAGGATTCAAAAGTTGCTAAATGATGGATATCTAGATCCATTCGACTATGTGTCATATGCAACTTGTGAGCCTTGCATTCGTGAAAAACTGACCAACTCTCCATTTAGTGGAACTGGAGAGAGAGCCACTGAGTTGTTGGAACTTATACATAGTGATGTATGTGGACCCATGTCAACTCATGTCATTGGAGGTTACTCCTACTTCATTACATTTATTGATGATTTCTCAAGGTATGGATATGTGTACTTAATGAAGTACAAGTCCGAGGCCTTTGAGAAATTCAGAGAGTATAAGAATGAGGTGGAGAACTAGACTGGAAATAGTATCAAAACTCTTCGATCAGATCGAGGAGGTGAGTACTTAAGTACAGAGTTCACTCAGTTCCTCAAGGACCATGGGATATTATCCCAATGGACACCTCCTTATACACCTTAGCTCAATGGTGTCTCTAAAAGGAGAAATCGTACATTATTAGATATGGTACGGTCCATGATGAGTTTCGCTGACCTACCCATCTCATTCTGGGGATATACCCTAGAAACCGCAGCTTACCTTCTGAACAGAGTTCCAACTAAGTCGGTAGTGTCTATACCATATGAGATATGGAAAGGGAAGAAGCCTGATCTTAAGGTTATTAAGATTTGGGGCTGCCCTACACATGTTAAAAGACACAACCCCGATAAGTTAGAATCAAGGATAGAGCGATGCAAATTTGTGGGATACCCCAAGGAAATTTGTGGGTATTATTTCTATCATCTCGAGGACTAAAAGGTCTTTGTAGCTAAGAGAGCAGTGTTCCTTGAGAAGGAACACATTCTTGGCGGAGATAGTGGGAGAATGATAGAATTGAGCGAGGTTGGAGAACCAAGCTCAAGCACCACTCTACAGCCCGAGTCTGTTCAGGTACCTAATACACAAGTTTCAACTTTACGCAAATCTGATAGAGTATCCCATCCTCCTGAGAGATATGTGGGACATATTAGAGGAGAGGATGCAGAGGATATTGATCCTCAGACCTACGAGGAGGCTTTTATGAGTATAGACTCCGGGAAGTGGCAAGAAGCCATGAATTCTGAGATGGATTCTATGTACTCCAATAAGGTTTGAAACCTAGTTGATGTGCCCGAAGGTATTGTACCCATCGATTGCAAGTGGATCTTTAAGAAAAAGATCGAAGTAGATGGAAAGGTAGAGACCTATAAAGCAAGGCTAGTGGCTAAGGGGTATTGTCAAAGGCAAGGTGTTGACTATGACGAAACCTTCTCACCCGTAACAATGCTAAAATCCATCAGAATTCTATTGGCTATTGCAGCACACTATGATTATGAGATCTAGCAGATGGATGTGAAAACTGCATTCCTCAATGGGAACCTCGAGGAGGAGGTGTATATGATACAACCTAAGGGATACATGTCCAAGAACTGTCCAAATAAGGTGTGTAGGTTGCTTAAATCCATTTATGGATTAAAGCAAGCTTTCCGAAGTTGGAACATAAGATTTGATGAGGCAATCAGATCTTATGACTTCATTAAGAACGAAGATGAGCCTTGTGTATACAGAAAGGTAAGTGGGAGCGCTATCACCTTTTTGGTGTTGTATGTGGATGACATCCTGATCATTGGGAATGACGTAGGAATGCTATCCACAGTAAAGGCTTGGTTATCTAGACACTTCTCCATGAAGGACTTAGGGGAAGCATCCTAAATTTTGGGGATTAGAATCTATAGAGATAGATCCAAGAGGATACTTGGCTTATCCCAGTCCAGGTACATAGAAACCATTGTCAAAAGGTTTGGCATGAAAAATTCCAAGAGAGGTCTTATACCGATGAGACATGGGATATCGCTTTCTACAAGTATGTCCCCAAAGACTCCAAAAGAAAGGGCGAACATGGATATGATACCTTATGCCTCAGCAATATAGTCTATCATGTATGCCATGCTATGTACTAGGCCTGATATAGCGCATGCTCTGAGTGTCACGAGCAGGTATCAGGCAGATCCAGGCTTGGAGCACTGGAAAGCAGTAAAGTGTATCCTTAAGTACTTTAGAAGGACTAAGGATCTTTTACTAGTATATAGAGGTAATAGCCTTAAGGTTGAAGGCTACACTGACTCAAGTTTTCAATCTGATGTCGATGATAGCAAGTTGAATTCAGGGTATGTGTACACCTTGAATGGAGGAGCAGTGTGCTGGAAGAGTTCCAAGCAAGATACCATTGCTGACTCGACCACAGAGGCGGAGTACATTACTGTATCAGATGCAGCAAATGAGGGAGTTTGGGTGAAGAAGTTCATCACAGATTTGGGAGTCGTGTCGGGTAGCGAAGAGCCGATCTCCCTATATTGCGACAACAACGGGGCGATTGCTCAAGCAAAGGAACCTAAGTCTCATCAGAAATCTAAGTATGTTCTGAGGAGGTTCCACCTTATCAGAGAGATCGAGACCCGAGGAGATGTAGTAGTGGAAAGAGTTCCATCCAAAGATAACATTGGAGATCCACTAATAAAGCCATTGTCTCAAATTTATTTTGAGCGTCACAGGGGTCTGATGGGGATCAGACACATAAGTGATTGGCTTTAGGTCAAGTGGGAGATTGCTAGTCATAGGTGCCCAACAAGCCAATCACGTGAGTGATGGCACGTGTGACTTAATATAGAATCTTTTTGCTTATTATATTTTGACATATATCACTTTATATAAATGCATACATATATTGTGATGTCCTTGGATTTGTGTAATGGGAATAGGATCGTGATGAGATCACGATAGTGAGATCGATTCACCTTTAAACACATATCCTAAATAATCCCGGTCATAGGTTACTCGAGAGGGATATCGTGATACCCGGATAGACTAGTGTACTGTATACCCATCCATATGATGGATGCAGTTGGTCTTATAGTTGCTTGTGTAGGGACATTAGGGATACAGTACATATGCTCATTGGAGAATGAGTTCACTGATTGATCCACTTACGGAATGCTGGATGGTTGATGATACCTTATTGTCAGACAGCGATTCCGTAGTCCTAGTGGTGTATCTGGTCCTTAGACTTGAGACACCAAGGATGTCCTGTAAGAGTGCTCCACTCTTTGATACCAGACTTATAGGTTTGGTTGTCCCAGATCTAGTACAACTAGTCATTGGGAGTGGTAGTCGACCTTACGAGGACTATTGAGTGTCGATAGAGGATCATCCACTCTCGGCGTCATGAGAGGAATATCCCATGTGTTCTTGCTCAGACAAATCCCTGGCCAGGATCATTCGGGTTGAGAGAGAAAGAGTTCTCTGGGAGAATCCGATTAGAGCGAGACTCGAGAAGAAACCGTGTGGGTCTGATAACACCATGCTCGATATAAGATCTCTGGTATATTAGATGGATGAGGGACTATAGGTACACGGTAACTGAGGACAGACAGGTCCAATGGATTGGATTCCCCTGTATCGTCTAAGGACTATGGCGTAGTGGCCTAGTACGTCCGTAGTTGATAAGTCGAGTGAATTATTACAGAGATAATAATTCACTGAGTTAGAAGGAGTTCTGACAGGTATTACTCACGGCCAGCTCGATATTGGGCCTAGAGGGTCACACACATATGGTAGGCATTGCGATGAATAGAGGTTCGGATATGAGATATTCGACGTAGCCCTTGTCTTATTGGATGCAGATCCAATACCCACTAGGGGAGGACCCATTAGGGTTTGACAGGGGACCTCTATAAATAGGAGGGATTCAGAGCCCCATGGGCTAGAGAGCTTTTGTTTTGCCTTTTCCTATTCTCCTCTCAATCTCTACCTCAAAGTAGGTCTGGAGTTTTGAGGAGCGTCGTCGCAACCTTGCTGTGTGGATCACCGCTAGAGAGGCGGACGCTTGACCTCCTTCACCCTCTCCTAAGGATCTACAAGGAAATAGGGATATACGATCTCCCTAGGTAACACAATCTACTCTATACGCAGTTTCATGTTTCGCGGATTTTTGCGTACCAATCTTCGTGCTAGTCATAGGTGCCCAACAAGCCAATCACGTGAGTGATGGCACGTGTGACTTAATATAGAATCTTTTTGCTTATTATATTTTGGCATATATCACTTTAAAACTATTGCATAAATGCATATATATATTGTGATGTCCTTGGATTTGTGCAATGGGAATCGGATCGTGATGAGATCACGATAATGAGATCGATTCACCTTTAAACACATATCCTAAATAATCTCAGTCAAAGGTTACTCGAGAGGGATATCGTGATAACCGGACAGACTAATGTTCTATATACCCGTCCATATGATGGATGAAGCTGGTCTCATAGCTGCTTGTGTAGGGACACTAGGGATACAGTACATATGCTCATTGGAGAATGAGTTCACTGATTGATCCGCTTACGGAATGCTGGATGGTTGATGATACCTTATTGTCAGACAGCGATTCCGTAGTCGTAGTGGTGTATCTGGTCCTTAGACTTGAGACACCAAGGATGTCCTATATGAGTGCTCCACTCTTTGATACCAGACTTATAGGTTTGGCTGTCTCAGATCTAGTACAGCTGGTCATTGGGAGTGGTAGTCAACCTTACGAGGGCTATTGAGTGTCGATAGAGGATCATCCACTCTCGGCGTCATGAGAGGAATATCCCATGTGTTCTTACTCAGACAAATCCCTAGCTAGGGTCATTCAAGTTGAGAGAGAAAGAGTTCTCTGGGAAAATCTGATTAGAGCGAGACTCGAGAAGAAACCGTGTGGGTCTGACAACACCATGCTTGATATACGGTCTCTGGTATATTAGATGGATGAGGGACTATAGGTACACGGTAACTGACGACAGACAGGTCCAATGGATTGGATTCCCCTATATCGTTTGAGGACTACGGCGTAGTGGCCTAGTACGTCCGTAGTCGATGAGTTGAGTGAATTATTACAGAGATAATAATTCACTGAGTTAGAAGGAGTTCTGACAGGTATGACTCATGGCCAGCTCGATATTGGGCCTAGAGGGTCACACACATATGGTAGGCACTGCGATGAATAGAGGTTCGGATATGAGATATCCGATGGAGCCCTTGTCTTATTGGATGCAGATCGAATACCCACTAGGGGAGGACCCATTAGGGTTTCACAGGGGACCTCTATAAATAGGAGGGATTCAGAGCCCCATGGGCTAAAGAGCTTTTGTTTACTGTTAGGACCCTTTTTCTGAGCTTTTGAATAATGTTTATTGAGTCTGTTTTGTCCAGTTGTTTATTGAGTCGATTTGGTTCGAGTCAAGTAGAGGTTTATTTAATATTTATTTATTATTAGAGTTCAAGTCCTGATGGACTTTGGGTGAAACTCTATAAATAGGGATGTAACTGCTTCTTTTCAGTGATCTATGAAAAATACTATTCTGTCTTTTGACAAACCCTAGGAGGCCGATCCCCTCGAAGTGATCAAGGAGGGCCAATCCCCTCAAAGCGATCAAGGAGGCCGATCCCCTCGAAGCGATCAAGGAGGCCGATCCCCTCGAATCGATCATTATCATCCCCATTTCTCCTCTTTTTTCGATGATAAGACTGTAGGGTCTTATCATTTGGTATCAGAGCGACGATAATACTTTAGGGTCTTATCATTTGGTATCAAAGCAGCGATCCTTGGTGTTCTCATTGCAGTATTGCCATAGCTATCTAAAAAAAAAGAAAAATTGGAGAAAGAGATCGTTTGACGAAGGTTGAAGCCGGCGGCCACTTACCACCACCGCGAGAAGGAAGCTCTGCTTCCGGTCACCGACCACCACTGCCTTCTCCACCGACACCGCTGCTTTTCGGCCGGCGACCACCACCGCCGTTATTCCCCGGCCAGGAGACGACACTGCCAGCGTCCATCCCAGCCCTACTGTCGCCGCCCGCCTCCCCTTGCGTCACAGCGCAGCCGCTCGACCTCTCCTCCTCAGCGATCATTGGTGACGCTGTTGCCAGCCGCGCCACCACCGCTGCCTCTCCACCGCCACCCGCATCCCCTTGGGTCGCAGCCGCTGCCACCGATTGTTGCCCTCCTCGCGGCGACCAAAACAGGGCAACTCACGGATTGCCCTTGTTCCCAGCCGCGTCACCACCACTTTTCCCAGCCGCATCGCTGCCGCTCGATCACCCGGCCAGCGACCTCTTCTCCTCGTGTCCCCATCTTGCTCGAGCGAGAAGGACCGCCAGCACCGCAGCCGCAGCCGCCGGTTGCCGCAGCCCCTCCTTACAGCGGTTGCAGAAACAGAGCTTCCTCTGTTGCCGCAGCCCCTCGTCGATCTCAGCCACGCCTCGAGCGCCGTCGCCTTCCAACCGACCCACCACCACTGCCAGCCACCGTGCAGCGACCGCTGATCGCCTCCCAACCGCTGCTCCCCTTGGCTCGGGCGAGAACGACCGCCGCCACTCCCCCTTGCTCTGCCCCCTTGGTGACCGGAACAGGGCAATCCTCTTGCTGCTGCGAACGATTGCCACCACCGTCGCCGCTGCTGCTCAGCCAGCGACGACGCCGCTCGCCGCCCAGCCTGCCACCGTCGAAACAGAGCAACGCTGCCTTCCATTCGCGCCGTCGCAGCCATCGCAGCAGTGAGCCCTTGGCGGTGCTGCCCCAGCCGCACCACCATTGCTGCCTCCAAGCCCTTGGCGGTGCTGCCCCAGCTGTGCCACCATCACTGCCTCCCAGCCCTCAGCAGTAGCGATCCCTCCACGCAGCAACCACAACAAGCATCGTTGCCTCCTACGCAGCGAACACAGCTACATCCCCACATCCTCGCAGCAACCCTTCATTCCAATAGTGCTATCACCGATTGCATCACAACAACAGCATCGAGTAGGGCAGTGATTTATGCCCTAGTCTTGACACCAAAAACAGGAGTTGAGATTACAGATTTGTAGTCTTACAAAATGGCCACCGATAATTCAATGAAAGCACAAATGGAAGCATTGAAAATCAGAATTGAGAACCGACTGCAAGAAACACTTAATGATTTCAAAAGAAGCCTATTGGAGAGCCTCAGCAAATTTCAATAAGATGGGAGCTCAAGTTCTACGTTGCACAGATATGAAAATATTGGAAAAGGGCCCCAAGATTGTGACACAATCTGCTCATATATGAAGGTGGATGGACAGCTCGCCAAAATTTGTCAGACTTCTACAGTGTTGAAATATCATAGTAGGTTTGAAATATTGTCAAATCAAGCTAGAGATTGGTCGGAAGGATAACTTCTGGATATATTTATTGAAGGGCTTATTCCAGAGATCCGGTGTGAAGTTAAGGCTCGTCAACCCCGCACTATGATAGCTACAATCTCATTCGCACATCTAAATGAGAAAAAAATCAATAGGGAAAATCATGGAAACAGAAGTGACAACCACCAGATGATCAGTAAGCCACCCACCATATCTATTCCCAACCAAATCCTTAACACCCGAGGACTAACCCAAGAAGAACTTAAGAAAAATTCAACAAAGGGTTTGTACTATGATGAAAAGTGGAGTATGGAGCACCAATGTAAACAAGGGCAACATATGATGATTGAGCCAATTAGAGAGGAACCGAAAGCGGAACTGAAAGCAGAAGAGTTGGACTCTGATCATGAAGATATAAATTCTAATGAAGATGTTGGACCTACCATTCATACAATGCATGCATTAGCCGACTACTCTAACCCGCAAACTATGGAAGTTGGCGAAACTCTGGAACAACAGCCTGTTATAGTTTTGATTGATATTGGTAGCATTAACAATTTTATGGATAGTGAGACTGTTGACCGATTGGCCTACCACATTGAAGACTATGCCAGATTCGAAGTAAAGATCATTGATGGATGGATTTTCACTTGTGATAACAAAGGTTCAAAGATAAAATTGATTATACAGGGCCAAAAGTTTCATGCAACGATTACTACACTGAAAGACCGACCTATTACATACACTATCAAAAAGTGGAGACCATACTTGATCAACGGGTTGTGATGCGTTACAGATAGTCTATGGCTAAAGTGCTGAAAGGGAAGCTCCCCGAGATTGATGCTGCTCAGCCTTGAGGACAAGGCTGATTTGAAGAGGGAGGAACTGTTAGGACCCTTTTTCTGAGCTTTTGAATAATGTTTATTGAGTCTGTTTAGTCCAGTTGTTTATTGAGTCGGTTTGGTTCAGTTAGAGTCAAGTATGTTGGGAAATCATGGGGGGCGACATCATATGCGCAGTGGAAGAACAAGAAAACAAAAATCCCCGATTCCCAAAAAGATGTTCGTCGTCGTGCGAAGATTGGTGCGCAAAAATCCGCAAAACACAAAACTGCATATAGAGATTGTGTTACCTAAGGAGATCGTATATCCCTATTTCCTTGCAGATCCTTAGGAGAGGGTGAAGGAGGTCAAGCGTCCTCCTCTCTAGCGGTGATCCACAGAGCAGGGTTGCGACGACGCTCCTCAAAACTCCAGGCCTACTCTGAGGTGGAGAGGGAGAGGAGAATAGGAAGGGCAAGCAAAGACTCTAGCCTATGAGGCTGTGAATCCCTCCTATTTATAGAGATCCCGTGTCAAACCCTAATGGTCCCTTCCCTAGTGGGTATTGGATCTGCATCCAATAAGACAACGGCTCCGTCGGATATCTCATATCCGAACCTCTACTCATCGCAATGCCTACCATATGTGTGTGACCCTCTAGGCCCAATATCGAGCTGGCCGTAAGTCATACCTGTCAGAACTCCTTCTAACTCAGTGAATTATTATCTCTGTAATAATTCACTCGACTCATCGACTACGGACATACTAGGCCACTACGCCGTAGTCCCCAAACGATGCAGGGGAATCTAATCCATTGGACATGTCTGTCCTCAGTTACCATGTACCTATAGTCCCTCATGCATCTAATATCCCAGAGACCGTATATCGAGCATGGTGCTGTCAGACCCATACGGTTTCTACTCAAGTCTCGCTCTAATCGGATTCTCTCGGAGAACTCTTTCTCTCTCAACCCGAATGACCCTAGCCAGGGATTTGTTTGAGCAAGAACACATGGGATATTCCTCTCATGACGCCGAGAGTGGATGATCTTCTGTCGACACTCAATAGCCCTCGTAAGGTCGACTACCACTCCCAATGACCAGTTGTACTAGATCTGGGACAACCAAACCTATAAGTCTGGTATCAAAGAGTGGAGCACTCATATAGGACATCCTTTGTGTCTCAAGTCTAAGGACCAGATACACCACTAGGACTACGGAATCGCTGTCTGACAATAAGGCATCATCAACCATCCAGCATTCCGTAAGCGGATCAATCAGTGAACTCATTCTCCAATGAGCACCTGTACTGTATCCCAAGTGTCCCTACACGAGCAGCTATGAGACCAGCTGCATCCATCATATGGACGGGTATACAGCACACCAGTCTATCCGGTTATCACGATGTCCCTCTCGAGTAACCTATAACCAGGATTATTTAGGATATGTGTTTAAAGGTGAATCGATCTCATTATCGTGATCTCATCAGGATCCGATTCCCATTGCACAAATCTAAGGACATCACAATATATATATGCATTTATGCAATAGTTATAAAGTGATATATGTCAAAATATAATAAGCAAAAAGATTCTGTATCAAGTCACACGTGCCTTCACTCAGGTGATTGGCTTGCTAGGCACCTATGACTAGCAAAGTAGAGGTTTATTTAATATTTATTTATTATTAGAGTTCAAGTCCTGATGGACTTTGGGTGAAACTCTATAAATAGGGATATAACTGCTTCTTTTCAGTGATCTATGAAAAATACTATTATGTCTTTTGACAAACCCTAGGAGGCCGATCCCCTCAAAGTGATCAAGGAGGGCCGATCCCCTCGAAGCGATCATTATCATCCCCATTTCTCCTCTTTTTTCGATGATAAGACTGTAGGGTCTTATCATTTGGTATCAGAGCGACGATAAGACTTTAGGGTCTTATCATTTACCTTTTTCCTATTCTCCTCTCCATCTCCATCTCAGAGTAGGTCTGGAGTTTTGAGGAGCGTCATCGCAACCCTGCTGTGTGGATCACCGCTAGAGAGGAGGACGCTTGACCTCCTTCACCCTCTTCTAAGGATCTGTAAGGAAACAGGGATATACGATCTCCCTACGTAACACAATCTACTCTATACGCAGTTTCATGTTTCGCGGATTTTTGCGTACCAATCTTCTCATGACGACAAACATCTCTTTGGGAATCGAGGATTTTGTTTTTCTTGTTCTTCTACTGCGCATATGATGTCGCCCCCAAGGATTTCCCAACACTTCACACAATGACGAACATCTCTTTGGGAATCGGGGATTTTGTTTTTCTTGTTCTTCCGCTGCGCATATGATGTCGCCCCCAAGGATTTCCCAACAAGCTTTGCATAACTCTTTTGGTCGCTGAGCAACTCATTCCACCTTGGATGGTCTCATCCTTTACCAAGTGCCTCGCTTGCCTTGAGCACCATTAAGTATGGTTGTCAACGTTGAGCCATAGCTCAAACTCAGCCATCCCAACCTTTGTGCGCTCCGCATTCTTCCAAGCATGTATGTTCTCGTAGTGCCTCTTGCGCGAAGGGTTGGCCATTCCTCTGAATGCCAATCTTAGATGCCCGCTCCTTCGAGCGACTCTTTTTCCCTACATCTCCATGCCCGTTTACCCCCAAACGGTCGCGCGTGTGCTGATTGCCCTCAATACAGCCCCGCCAGGTACCCCACGTTTGCATGCTAAGTGTTTCTATGAGTGCTTATCCCACTCTGATACCATCTATCACAGACTTAGCTGGTTTTGCCTAAGTCGTGCGGCACCCTTGCGTGTCCGTCCGTAAAGGTCAGCCTCCCTGAAGCCTCTCATGTCCCTTAGGACCCACAAAAGAGAGAACATATTAGAGAAAACGTCTCATTTGGGATCCACAAGCAAACATTTTTTAAAACACTTCATAGACAATGTAAATTATAAACAGACTTTACAAGCTTTGAATAGTTGCACAACAAAGGGTAAAATGATCCATTATAGACCGAAAATCTCTCACACGTGTCCACATGATACAACTTTTATTTACAAGCCTAAAGCGACCACCAACTTAACTAAAATGGGACTATTAAGCCTTCGGTCATCCCTCTACATATTGTACAAATCATGGACATACTAAAAGACACAGACATACATAAGCATTACATCAAACATCCTGTTTAGAAGTTTGTCCATGACAGCTTGCTCAGTCCATTGAGCTTCGTGGAGTTGTTGTTTGTTGAGATACTCCTCAACATGTGAGGTCCATCCCACATGATTCTCCCTTTAGAGAGTTGAGACTTATCCCTCTTGGATAACTGTCCCGTTGGAGCAACATCTCTCTTCGTTTCGAAGACCACCATCCCCTTATACTACCCCGATTTGCTGAACAAACTATGCATTGTTCTGCCTCCTACAAACGCACTTGCTAGATTGTGACTCCACGTCAATATAGCCCCCGCTGCACCACTCAAGGTCTAGCAACATGCTGAACTCATTGCATACTTCAGCCTCCTATGGACGTATCCTTCACATACCGAAGAGAAAGTTTTAATGCTCCATGGCGCCAAGTTTCGATTGCCTTGGGATGGCCGCGAACATTCCATCGTCCGCATACAAGCCCATGTATGAGTACCAAATTCTTTGAGTTAGCAATTCCTCTCACCTCTATAAGCTTTGCACAACTCTTTCGGTCGGTGAGCAACTCATTCCACCTTGGATGGTCTCATCCTTTACCAAGCGCCTCGCTTACCTTGAGCACCATCAAATATAGTTGTCAACGTTGAACTATAGCTCAAACTCAGTCATCCCAACCTTTGTGCGCTCCGCATTCTTCCAAGCTTGTCTGTTCTCATAGTGTCTCTTGTACGAACTCAGATGCCTGCTCCTCCGAGCGACTCTTTTCCCTACATCTCCATGCCCGTTTTCCCCCAAACGATCACGCATGTGCTGACTGCCCTCAACGCAGCCCCGCTAGGTCCCCCACGTTTGCATGCTAAGTGTTTCTATGAGTGCTTGTCTCGCTCTGATACCATATGTCACGGATTTAGTTGGTTTTGCCTAAGTCGTGCGGCACCCTTGCATTTCCGTCCGCAAAGGTCAGCCTCCTCGAAGCCTCTTATGTCCCTTAGGACCCACAAAAGAGAGAACGAGTTAGAGAAAATATTCCATTCGGGATTCACAAGCAAACATTTCCGAAAACACTTCATAGACAATGCAAATTACAAACAGACTTAAATGTTCTAAACAGTTACATAACAAAGAGTAAAATTGTCCACTACAGATCAAAAATCTCTCACACGTGTCCACATGACACAACCTTTTATTTACAAGCCTAAAGCGGTCACCAAGCTAACTAAAATGAGACTTTTAAGCCTTCGGTCGTCCCTCTATATACTGTGCAGAGCATAAACATATCAAAAGGCACGGACATACACAAGCATTATATCAAATATCCTGTTTCAAAGTTTATCCGTGACAATATAGCGTTTCGTTGAATCATGCTTTACATGTTTTTTTTTTATACTATCTAAATAGAAAGGTGATTTAAAAAAATACAGTTGTACTCGTAGCTTTTCTCTTTTAGTATTAGTTTATCTTTAAGCATGCTCTTGGTAGTCTTGACTACAACTTGGTTCTTCTGCCCTGCTATTATATTTTAATAAAAGGTATAGCTTGTAGTCAATTCCCTATGAATGTTTGCACTATTGCAAAAAAAAAAATCTTTAAAAGTAAATTCACCATTTTATTAGTACGCATAGTTTTAATAAAATAACTACTTTGTTTTTCCACATATGCTTTGAAAGTTTTGAAAATATAGAAAGCTTTAACATTTTCTTTCAAAAAATATACCCACATCATGCTTGTGCAATTATATATAAATGACAAAAATATTTACTTAATTTTAGGTAGGTCCATAAATATCTACATGCATATGTTCCAATCGTTTTATCTCTATTCAAGAATGACATGTTTGAAAAAAAAAATTGAGCTATTTTTTTAAAAATATAATATTCACAATAGTATATTTATTCTTAATTTTAGGCAAACCAATTATTATATTCTTTCGATTTAATCATTTTAGTCCATAATTTAGATGATCATATCTTTTATGTCATAATGTTGATTCGTTAATAATAGTAACAATTAATGCATGTAAGGAGAAATTTGAAAATAATAAGAGAAACATTTTTAATTTTTATCATCCTCATAGTTGCTATCAATTTTTTTAATTTTATTATCATAAATTAAATATTTTTATCATAAAAAAATAGTCTAATATCCTTTTCTCATCGGTTGTCCCCAATGAAATTTTATTTTAAATCAAGAATAAACATCACTTTATAAATAAATTTTTTTTATCAAATTTGGTATTGAAAAGAATTGTTTCTTTTTCTTCCACATAAACATCACTGTTATTTCCCATCTGTACTATAGATTTCATTAAATCATCAAGCATTTTTAGTAAGCTTTGTCTCCTATCATATGATTATTATATCCACTATCCAAAAATTAAATAGATCAAGAATTACCTTCATTAGATGCCATAAAAAATATTTTCTTCATCCTTTATTTACTATTATTTTCTCCATCCTTGATTTTTGTTTTAACAATCTTTTTCAATATAGCCATATTTTTTTATTATAAGAGAAGAGATGAATATTTAGATTTTTGTTTTAACAATCTTTTTCAATATAGCCATATTTTTTTATTATAAGAGAAGAGATGAATATTTAGATTTTTGTTTTTATACTAGTAATCTTTTTTATTATGTCTTTTTTTTACAATAAAAACATTGACAAGTTTCTTTTTTATCATTATTGGAGTTCTTTGACTCTCATTTGATCAACCTTGTCCCCTACCTCTAGTGCTAAATTGACAATGTCCTTTATCTTTTGTTCATGAACTAAAAATGAGCTCATTAATTCATTAGCAGTTAATATAACAATATTTTTAACTTTTTCTATAGTGATAAAAATCATATTAAATTTGAAGATAAACTTCATAAAACTTTTTCAACTATTATTTGATCTTTTAGGCTTTCACCATAAGACCTCATTTAGTTTACAATAGAAGAAACTTTTGAGAAAAAGATCAGTGATAGATTCAGAAATTTTCATCATAAGAGGTTCAAATTCACATCGAAAAATTTAAATCCTTAAAGTTTTTACCTTATCTGTCTCAAAACATAGTTTTCAATATTTTTTAGGTGTCTATTGATATTGATGCTAATATGATTTGAGAAAATAGAGACTCATCTATTATTTATCGTAGCATGTAGAGAGCTTTTACATCTTTAGCATATTCTCATTCTTTTGATATTTTTGATCTTCAGTAATATTAGGATTCTATAGATCATACTTAACAAAATTATTTTCTATTAAATTTCATAATTCTTGTGAAATAAATAGAGCTCTCATTTTAATGACCCATAATTTTTACCTTTGAAGATAGAAAAAAGTTAATTAAAAATACTTACTCCAATGCTTATCATCTTCTTTTTATTTTTTTATTTAATAATAATTTCTTTTTTTATAACTAGCATACATACTCTTGTTAGTCTTCTTCCAACTAAGCCCTAATGCCATATTTGTTGGTTTTCTACAAAACTTCAAAGAGAAGGAAAGAAAATAGTAGAAAGAACGATGAATACTTCCAATATGTAGTTCTTTGGATTCATCCAAAAATACCTATTTATATTAATCAAAAGATAAAATATAATTTTTTTAAATAATAAAGAAATCCATCGTATTCTAACAAATCTTCTCACCCTCATCTATTTGTTTTAATCTATACTCTTTATCTTTTATTTCATCTAGTCCTAATTATTTAAATTAATCTTATCATAATAGAGTTATAGAAAAAATATATGTATACTACAAATACATATACAATCGTAAGATTTTTCTTGACAAAGTAGATGATGAATAAATGATACACACGATTGATGCAACAAGTTCTAGATTTATTCTCTACTAAATGATCTTGATGTGCTATGCATTTCGCACCAGGTAGATAGATCATGTGATTCTTCCAAAAATTGAAGCATACTAGCTAGACCTTGAGGATTAAAGGATTAGATATAAACCTGGAGTTTAGTCTTTCTGTGCTTTAAGGCAGCCTCTACGTGTTTAACATATATCAAGCAGAGAAATACAAACATGTTCTGAACTAACATGTAGGCCATAATCCAACCAAAATATATGATGTGAAACTTTATCCTACACGTATTAGAAACAACATATGTTAATAAAGAAATAGCATATTGGCTGACAATCACATCATTTAGGCTCCAAATCTTGGGATAGCTTTTATTTTTGGGTTGACAGGGTGATGACATGGTGTTACTATGTACAGATACGTGAAACGGATCGGCTACATATTTTACGTAAAAAAAAGATGTAATTTTGTGAGAAGGTGAATTACCAACCATAACATGTATATACAAGAAGCTAACAAATCATAAATATCCACTAATGGCATCATATTTGGAATTGAAAGTATATAATCAGAGATTTAGATAATAATTTGATTCATGGATACATTTGGGACAGGGTATTTGACAAAAATCATGAAGCTTGATGTGAGTGAGAGCCATTATTCTAAGAATTGTAACTTTTATGTGCAAATAATAGGACAAACCATCCATTATTCTAAAATAATAAAGAAAAATACATCCAATGTTTCATTAATGTTAAACCAAAATTCTTAAGGTCTTTATTGCTCAACATTATGATAGGCATATAGATTAGCAGCAATACTTACTCTTCATTAGACAAAAAGTACCATAGGTCTTTCTTTCTCAACACTACCGTTCCTGACATTGCTTGCAACTACAATGGCATTTCAATGATGATATCTATCACTCTACGACTTGGAACTTCGGCTGTCTGCGAGTATCTCGAGAAGCACAGCTTGAATACACCAAACAAAGGTTCTCGAAGGACGCAGCAGCACGAACGAGGCTAGAGATGGTGGAGGCGCTGGAGTTGGCGGCGATATGGATTTGTGACGACACAAAGCTTGTTGCATATGGCAATATGCAATATGGATGGTGGAGGCGCTAGGCATTGCGTAAAAAAGGTAGCGGGCATCGGCGAGAGGGCCCAATGTTCGGCGCGTACGGTGACTGATACACAAGGCATAATGCCTCAACGAGTCGCCGTCCCTCTCCTAAATCGTGCCACAATCCACAATTTAAGACACGAAAACTTGGATCGAGACACACAATTAATGATGCAGTGCCACAATCCAATTGAAAAAATTAGAATATAACTATAGCAAAATTAGCCTTCATTAAGTCAATTGATCGTAGTTAGAACCTAAATTTACAAAAAAAAACATAATTAATAAATCGGTTGATTGTGTAGTGTAATGATTAAGAGTTTATCATAATTAAGATCAATTTGGATTTGAATTTAGACTTGGCAAAGCTATAATTATGTATGTCCGAATTATGAATAAATTTGTTTGATATGAAAAATATATTAATTGGATCTAATTTGGGTTTGGTTAGATAAGAAAAATAAAATTGATGGATTACATACCAATTAAATTTGGTAAAAGTTTATGACAAAATATTGACTGAAATCATCAACTGATATAGTACACACTAATTAGGCTATTTTAGCTCTAAAAAGTGAGATAATACTAACTCTTTACTTGAGTTATTTTTCAAAGATATTTTTTTATTATAAGAAAAAAATATATTAATATCTCATCTTCTCTTATATTAATATCTTCATCTTCCCCACTTGCCCCTCCAAACCCCTCTTCTTCATCTTTGGGAGACCCCTCTCCCTCGTCTCTAAGAAACCTATCTCTCTCTTTATCGGTTGATCCATTGCTTTAGTAGCAGCCCACACCACAACAATCGATGACTGATGCTTTGGCCACTAAACCTTTCAACCATAAGCTATCATCTCCTTCCCTCGATCTACATAAACCCAATAAGCTTCCCCCCATTTCGTAGATTATTTTAAGAGTGTTCATGGGTAAGTGCTTGGAGACCAAATATCACTCTTGAGAGCAAACTCTAAAAGATTCAATCACAATCCCCCCTCTTCGTAGAACTCAACCCAATAAAGTTGAGGTTAGTTTGGGAGGCTTGAAACTCTCTCTCTATGGTAAGTTTCTAGGTAAAACTCCTCCTCTCTACTTCTTTCACTCCTTCCTTCCTAAGTCGTGGGGCCTATCTTCAAAACTCTAAGTCATCATTCTAGCTATTGGATTTTTTTTGTTCTTTCATTTTAATTACAAAACTAAAATGCTCCATATTCTCTTGGGTGGTTGTAGGTTTCTCTAAGACCAACTTTTATCCCTAATTTCTTGAAAACTTAATTTCTAACCTATGTATAAGAAAATTTATAAAATTCCTACTTAGATCCAATTTCTTGATCTACCATATGAAATGCTTCAGCCAAGTATTCTTTTTCAGATTACATCTAAAATAGCACAATTTCTTAAAATCAATTAAGTCACCCTCTCCCATTCTAGAGGAAGTTCGGTCATGCTTGTGTTATCTGTGATCTCAGTAAATCTCTCATTTAGGACCTATGATGAATTAACGAGAGGAACTCCCAGTTTCAATCCATATACTTTGAGAATCCTTAAAATATCTACTTTCGTTGTAGAAGAGCCGGTCATAGAATTATCTCATGTACGCAAGAGGAAGACCTTGTGTATGGGCCTTGGGTTCGGGTCCAAAAGCAGCCCACATAAAGAAAGCAAGCAAGTGATTAGGTTGGATCAGTCTCCCTCTGATTGTTTGTCATCGCAAAACACACCCCAACCTATTTTTCATGAATTGAACACATTTGGAGCTACAGGATCCTACTCTGGATCGGGTAATAGAGCCAAAACCCATCACGTTGTCAACTTGACAGCAAATAGTAGTCATTGGATACCTATGGTTTTAAAGCTTGTCACATACACAACATTGCCTTCTCCTTTGCCCATGGTGCATGCTTGTGGTAGAAGCTTTAATGACTAACAAACCCTTATGGGGTCTCTCCTTAATTTGGTAGGATCTGTCATAGATAATGGATAAGTCTCCCATCACGTGACTTCTAAGGCAAGAAAAAATACTACTACTATCAAGAACGAAGGTGTTTCCTAATGCACCTCCTCTAAGGTGGGAATAGGTGCTAGTATTTCAAATCCCTTTATTATCCTTAACTCTATCTCCACTTGGATGAGTTTTCTATGTTTTGTGAGAAATGGTACAGGATTTTGCTTCGAGGCCTTTGCTCCTAAAGCTCCTCTCTCACCCCGGGCCTCATCTTTCTCCTTCAACAAACTTGAAAATGTTTTAAGCTTTTAAAGAGTGGTTGAAGATGATGCCAGGACTATGGGTAGATTTACTGATGGGATATAATACGAAATAACCCTTGTATATGAACAAGTACTAGAAGACTATAATACGCAGCAGAATTAAATGAAATTATAATCAAATAGAATATCAAGATATACGTGGAAAAACCCCTTCAATCTGAAGGGTAAAAATCACGGGATAAACTAGAGATAATTAATTATAATAATAATGAATATATAAATCTCATTCTCTTGCCAAAACCCTAGCAATAATCACAAGAGAATAACTGGGATATAAGGATTACGTCACTGTGCTCAATATGTAAATCCTCCCTAATTCTCTTTAAATAATCACAGTAAGAATCACTGTAGATTTGATCTAACTTAAGATGAGAATACTATTGGATGATTGAGAACAATCTCTCTATATTATTCTTATTTTCTTTATTTTCTTTTTCCTTGGATTTCTGTCTTTTTCTCCTTCTTTTTGTTACTGCAAGGATCACCACGTTACTGTAGTTTTTTCTCCGAAAAAACGCAGCCACCTGCTCCTCAAAATGCAACAATACCAACCGCAACACGAATAAAAGACATTTTAACAACAGGAGAAAAAATCTCTTCAAAGTCAATACCTTTCTTTTGACCAAAGTCTTTCATAACCAATCTAGCTTTGTACTTTGGTTGAGAACAATATTCTTGAGCCTTCAACGTGAAAACCCACTTGTTCTTCAAGGCCTTCATTCCATTTGGTAGTAGCACCAAATCATAAGTGTGGTTCTTTTGAATAGCATTTATCTCTTCTTGCATAGCAACTAACCATTCTCTTTCTGCTCACTTTCAACTGCTTCCTGATAACTCTCTGGTTCACCTGTATCAGTAAGCATCACATACTCATCTGGAGTATCTTCTGGAAGGTTGACGTTATCTAGAAGATTTTCTCAATTGAGGTTCTGCGGGAAGTTACTCTTCGACTTCTTCTTGCTCAACATGTCTTGCAATTAAATCAACATCAGGCTCTACACCATTTTCCTACACATCTCCCACATCACCCTAATATACTGAAGGAGTAATTGGGTCACAATCTGCTAATCCTTCTGTAGAAGTCTTGGCCGGTGTCTTCTTCTTCAAATCTTCAAAGGTTTGATCCTCAAAGAAGACTACATCTCTACTTCTGAACATCTTTTGCATTTTTAGATACCAAAGCCTCTGAGGTCTGGCAATACCTCTATTTTGGAAAGAGCTTGCAGCCCCTTCTCGCTCATATGTCCCAATCGCCTATGCCATAACTCCATATTGAAGTCTTTTTCTGTATCATTTAACTGCTCACCATAAGCTTTAGTCTGCAACCTGTATGACATTTCTTTCCACTAGCTATAACAAGAGAACCTTTACTGATCTTCCATTGCCCTCTATGAAATCTACTATCATAATCTTCATCATATAGTCTTCAAATTGAAATTAAATTCAGCCTCAAGTCAACCACATGCCTCACATCCTTAAGCACTAACGTGCAACTAAGGTTGGTCTTTAAATGGATATCACCCATGCCAATGATGTCTGCTGTGCCATAGTTACCCATATTGACAACACCAAAATTTCCAGACCTATATGTAGCAAAAAACTCCCTCTGTGATGTAGCATAATAAGAAGTATCTATGTCAATCACCCACTCAAGATCCTGACACACATAAGAAAAAATATCATCAGAAGGAGACAAAATCAAAAAATCACCACCCTACACTATAGCTGTGATATTATCTTTTAACTCCGTATACTCTATTTCTTTTCCTTTTTTCTTGCTCTTCTTAGGTTGCTTACATTGGTTCTTATAATATCCTTTCTCACTACAATTATAGCAAACAATATATTTTCTTGATTTTAACTTACTCCTACTCATGCGTGAACTACTTCTCAACTTTGACATTCCTCGGTTCTCTTAGATAAGTGCCTGTGAATCATTCTGACTGAACTCTTTCTTCTCAACTCCTCAATCAACAAACTACTTGTTACTTGACTCATAGTGATAATATCATCTGGTGCATAATTACTAAGGGAAACCACCAGTGTCTCTCAACTTTCTGGTAATAAACTGAGAAGTAACAATACCTGCAACTCATCATCAAGAGACATTTTCATAGAGGATAACTAGTTTGTAATACTTTGTATTTTATTTAAATGCTCAGCAATAGAAGTACCCTCTCGATATTTTAGGTTCACAAGTTTTCTAATAAAAAAAGCTTTGTTGCTAACTGTTTTTCTTTCAAAGAGACTTTTCAACTTTTTTCAAAGAGAATATGCAAAAATTTCAGTAGAAACATGGTGAAAGACACTATTATCAAGCCACTGTCGAATAAATCCAATTATTTTTCTATCTAACCTCTTCCACTCATCATCTGTCATAGTTGTAGGTTTTGCACTATCCCCCTACAAAGGTCCATACAAATCTTTACAATATAAGAGATCTTCCATTCTTGGTTTCCATATCATCCAATTATTTCCATTCAAACTAATTATGCGAAAAACATTACTGACCTCCATGTTCAAATACAAAATTAAATCACTAAAATCCTACTCTGATACTAGTTGATGGGATATAATACGAAATAACCCTTGTATATGAACAAGTATTAGAAGACTATAATACGCAGCAGAATTAAATGAAATTATAATCAAATAGAATATCAAGATATACGTGGAAAAACCCCTTCAATGTGAAGGGTAAAAACCATGGGGTAAACTAGAAATAATCCACTATAATAATAATAAATATACAAATCTCAATCTCTTGTTCAAAACCCTAGCAACAATCACAAGAGAATAACTGAGATATAAGGATCACGTCATTGTGCTCAATATGTAAATCCTTCCTAATTCTCCCCAAGTAATCATAGTAAGAATCTACTGTAGATTTGATTTAACCTGAGATGAGAATACTACTGGATGATTGAGAACAATCTCTCTACGTTGTCCTTATTTTCTTCCCTTTCTTTCTCCTTGAATTTCTATCTTTTTCTCCTCCTTTTAGCTGCTGCAAGAATCACCACGTTGCTTCAGTTTTTCTCCCAAAAACGCAGCCACCTGGTCCTCAAAACGCAGCAATACCAACAACAACACGAATAGAAGACATTTTAACAATAGGATAAAAAATCTCTTTAAAGTCAATACCTTTCTTTTGACCAAAGCCTTTCACAACTAATCTAGCTTTGTACTTTGGTTGAGAACAATATTCTTGAGCCTTCAACGTGAAAACCCACTTGTTCTTCAAGGCCTTCATTCCATTTGGTAGTAGCACCAAATCATAAGTGTGGTTCTTTTGAATAACATCCATCTCTTCTTGCATAACAACTAACCACTTCTCTTTCTGCTCACTTTCAACTGCTTCCTGGTAACTCTCTGGTTCACTTGTATCAGTAAGCATCACATACTTATTTGGAGTATCTTCTAGAAGGTTGACGTTATCTAGAAGATTTTCTCAACTGAGGTTCTGCGGGAAGTTGCTCTCCAACTTCTTCTTGCTCAACATGTCCTGTAGGTAAATCAACATCAGGCTCTACACCATTTTCCTGTACATCTCCCCCATCACCCTGATATACTGAAGGAGTAATTAGGTCACAATATGCTAATCCTTCTGTAGAAGTCTTGGCCGGTGTCTTCTTCTTCAAATCTTCAAAGGTTTGGTCCTCAAAGAAAACTACATCTCTGCTTCTGAACATCTTTTGCATTTTTAGATACCAAAGCCTCTAAGGTCTGGCAATACCTCTCTTTTGGAAAGAGCTTGCAGCCCATTCTCACTCATGTGTCCTAGTCGCCTATGCCTAACTCCATGTTGAAGTCTTTTTCTGTAGCATTTAACTGCTCACCATAAGCTTTAGTCTACAACATATACAAAGTATGACATTTCTTTCCACTAGCTATAACAAGAGAACCTTTACTGAGCTTCCATTGCCCTCTATGAAATCTACTATCATAGTCTTTATCATCTAGTTTTCCAATTAAAATTAAATTCAGCCTCAAGTCAACCATATGCCTCACATCCTTAAGCACTAATGTGCAGCCAAGGTTGGTCTTTAAATGAATATCACCCATGCCAATGATGTCTACCGTGCCATAGTTACCCATATTGACAACACCAAAATTTTCAGACCTGTATGTAGCAAAAAACTCCCTCCGTGGTGTAGCATAATAAGAAGTACCTATGTCAATCACCCACTCAAGATCCTGACACATACAAGAAAAAATATCATCATTAGGAGACAAAATCAAATAATCACCACCCTGCACTATAGTTGTGATATTATCTTTTAACTCTGTATACTCTACTTCTTTTCCCCTTTTCTTGCTCTCTTAGGTTGCTTACATTGGTTCTTATAATATCCTTTCTCACTACAGTTATAGCAAACAATATCTTTTTTTGATCTTGACTTGCTCCTACTCATGCGTGATCTGCTTCTAGACTTTGACATTCCTCGATTCTCTTAGATAAGTGTTTGTGAATCATTCTGAGATGTTACTGAACTCTTTCTTCTCAACTCTTTATTCAACAAACTGCTTGTTACTTGACTCATAGTGATAATATTATCTGGTGCAGAATTACTAAGGAAAACCACTAGTGTCTCCCAACTTTCTGGCAATAAACTGAGAAGTAACAATACCTGCAACTCATCATCAAGAGACATTTTCATAGAGGATAACTGGTTTGTAATACTCTGCATTTCATTTAAATGCTCAGTAATAGAAGTACCCTCTCTATATTTTAGGTTCACAAGTTTTCTAATCAAAAAAGCTTTGTTGCTAGCTGTTTTTCTTTCAAAGAGACTTTCCAACTTTTTCCAAAGAGAATATGCAAAAATTTCAGTAGAAACATGGTGAAAGACACTATTATCAAGCCACTATCAAATAAACCCAATTGTTTTTCTATCTAATCTCTTTCACTCATCATCTGTCATAGTTGTAGGTTTTGCAATATCCCCCTGCAAAGTCTATACAAATCTTTACAATATAAGAGATCTTCCATTCTTGGTTTCCATATCATCCAATTGTTTCCATTTAAACTAATCATGTGAGAAATATTACTGGCCTCCATGTTCAAATACAAAATTAAATCACCAAAATCCTGCTCTGATACCAGTTGATGGGATATAATACGAAATAACCCTTGTATATGAACAAGTACTAGAAGACTATAATACGCAACGAAATTAAATGAAATCATAATAAAAAAGAACATCAAGATATACGTGGAAAAATCCCTTCAATGTGAAGGGTAAAAACCACGGGGCAAACTAGAGATAATCAATTATAATAATAATGAATATACAAATCTCAATCTCTTGCCCAAAACCCTAGCAATAATCACAAGAGAATAACTGGGATACAATGATCACATCACTATACTCAATATGTAAATCCTCCCTAATTCTCCCTAAGTAATCATAGTAAGAATCTACTATAGATTTGATCTAACTTGAGATAGAATACTGTTGGATGATTGAGAATAATCTCTCTACATTGTTCTTATTTTCTTTCCTTTCTTTTTCCTTGGATTTCTATCTTTTTCTCCTCCTTTTTGTTACTACAAGGATCACCATGTTATTGTAGTTTTTCTCCAAAAAAAACGCAGCTACCTGCTCCTCAAAACGTAGTAATACCAACAGCAACATCAATAAAAGACATTTTAACAACAGGAGAAAAAATCTCTTTAAAGTCAATACCTTTCTTTTGACCAAAGTCTTTCACAACCAATCTAGCTTTGTACTTTAGTTGAGAACAATATTCTTGAGTCTTTAACCTGAAAATCCACTTATTGTTTAAGGCCTTCATTCTAATTGATAGTAGCACCAAATCATAAGTGTGATTCTTCTGAATAGCATCCATCTCTTCCTGTATGGCAACTAATCACATCTCTTTCTGCTCACTTTCAACTGCTTCCTGATAACTCTCTAGTTCACCTGTATCAATAAGCATCACATACTCATTTGTAAAGTATCTTCTGGAAGGTTGACGTTGTCGAGAAGATCTTCTCAACTGAGGTTCTGCGGGAAGTTGTTCTCCAACTTCTTCTTGCTCAACATGTCCTATAGATAATCAACATTAGGCTCTATAGCATCTTCCTGCACATCTCCCCCATCATCCTGACATACTGAAGGAGTAACTAGGTCACAATCTGTAAATCCTTCTATAGAAGTCTTGGGTAGTGTCTTCTTCTTCAAATCTTCAAAGGTTTGATCCTCAAAGAAGACTACATCTTTACTTCTGAACACCTTCTGCTTTTCTAAATCTCAAAGCCTCTGAGGTCTAGCAATACCTCTCTCTTGGAAAGAGCTTGCAGTCCCATCTCGCTCATGTGTCCCAATTGCCTATGCCACAACTCCATGTTGAAGTCTTTTTCTATAGAATTTAACTACTCACCATAAGCTTTAGCCTGCAACCTGTACAAAGTATTTCATTTCTTTCCACTAGCTATAACAAGACAACCTTTATTGAGCTTCAATTGCCTTCTATGAAATCTACAATCATATTCTTCATCATCTAGTATTCTGTTAGGACTCTAGCTTGGAGAGTCCTAATTGAGAGGGACATTCATGTAAAACTGTTAGGACTAGCTAGAAGAGTCCTAATTGAGAGGGACATTCTGTTAGGACTCTAGCTAGGAGAGTCCTAATTGAAACGGGCATTCATGTAGGAGGTTGTTTCTTAGAGAAGAATTAGGAGTTGTAAAGGAATAGGAGTCTTAAGAATTATGAGTTGTAAAGAAATATGAGTCTTAAGTAGGAGTCCTATTAGGAGTTTGTTAGAAGTAGGAGTCTTGAGTAGGAGTCCTATAAGGAGTTAGAGTTTAGAAGCCCTATAAATAGTCATGTATTCCTCCTCTTTTCATAAGCAATAGATGAATCTTTTCTGCAGTCTTTGAGCAGCAACTTGGAGGGAGATGTTGGGAAATCATCGGGGGCGACATCATATGCACAGCGGAAGAACAAGAAAACAAAAATCCCCGATTCCCAAAAAGATGTTCATCGTCGTGCGAAGATTGGTGCGCAAAATCCGCAAAAAACACAAAACTGCGTATAAAGATTGTGTTACCTAGGGAGATCGTATATCCCTGTTTCCTTGCAGATCCTTAGGAGAGGGTGAAGGAGGTCAAGCGTCCTCCTCTCTAGCGGTGATCCACACAGCAGGGTTGCGACGACGCTCCTCAAAACTCCAGGCCTACTCTGAGGGGAGAGGGAGAGGAGAATAGGAAGGGCAAGCAAAGACTCTAGCCTATGAGGCTGTGAATCCCTCCTATTTATAGAGATCCCGTGTCAAAACCCTAATGGGTCCTTTCCCTAGTGGGTATTGGATCTGCATCCAATAAGACAAGGGCTCCGTCGGATATCTCATATCCGAACCTCTACTCATCGCAATGCCTACCATATGTGTGTGACCCTCTAGGCCCAATATCGAGCTGGCCGTGAGTCATACCTGTCAGAACTCCTTCTAACTCAGTGAATTATTATCTCTGTAATAATTCACTCGACTCATCGACTACGGAAGTACTAGGCCACTACGCCGTAGTCCCCAGACGATACAGGGGAATCCAATCCATTGGACCTGTCTGTCCTCAGTTACCATGTACCTATAGTCCCTCATCCATCTAATATCCCAGAGACCGTATATCGAGCATGGTGCTGTCAGACCCATACGGTTTCTACTCGAGTCTCGCTCTAATCGGATTCTCCCGGAGAACTCTTTCTCTCTCAACCCGAATGACCCTGGCCAGGGATTTGTCTGAGCAAGAACACATGGGATATTCCTCTCATGATACCGAGAGTGGATGATCCTCTATCGACACTCAATAGCCCTCGTAAGGTCGACTACCACTCCCAATGACCAGCTGTACTAGATCTGGGAACAGCCAAACCTATAAGTCTGGTATCAAAGAGTGGAGCACTCATACAGGACATCCTTGGTGTCTCAAGTCTAAGAACCAGATACACCACTAGGACTACGGAATCGTTGTCTGACAATAAGGCATCATCAACCATCCAGCATTCCGTAAGCGGATCAATCAGTGAACTCATTCTCCAATGAGCACCTGTACTGTATCCCTAGTGTCCCTACACGAGCAGCTATGAGATCAGCTGCATCCATCATATGAACGGGTATACAGCACACCAGTCTATCCGGTTATCACGATGTCCCTCTCGAGTAACCTATGACCGGGATTATTTAGGATATGTGTTTAAAGGTGAATCGATCTCATTATCGTGATCTCATCACGATTCGATTCCCATTGCACAAATCCAAGGACATCACAATATATATGCATTTATGCAATAGTTATAAAGTGATATACGCCAAAATATAATAAGCAAAAAGATTATATATCAAGTCACACGTGCCATCACTCACGTGATTGGCTTGCTGGGCACCTATGACTAGCAATCTCCCACTTGACCTAAAGCCAATCACCTATGTGTCTGATCCCCATCAGACTCCTGTGACGCTCATAGACAATCTGAGACAACGACTTTTTCAGTGGATCTGCAATGTTATCTTCGGATGTAACTCTTTCCACTACTACATCTCCTCGGGTTACGATCTCTCTTATAAGCTGAAACCTCCTCAGAACACTTCTGATAAGACCCGGGTTCCCTTATTTGAGTAATCGCCCCATAGTTGTCGCAATATAAGGAAGTCGACTTGTCGCTATCTGTATCGACTCCCAAATCTGTGATGAACTTCTTCACCCAGACTCCCTCCTTTGCTGCATCTAATGCAGCAATGTACTCCGCCTCTATGGTCGAGTCAGCAGTAGTATCTTGCTGGAACTCTTCCAGCACACTGCTCCTCCATTCAAGGTGTACACATACCTTGAATTCAACTTGCTATCATCGACATCAGACTGAAAACTTGAGTCAATGAAGCCTTCAACCTTAAGGCTATTACCTCCATATATTAGTAAAAGATCCTTAGTCCTTCTCAAGTACTTAAGGATACACTTTACTGCTTTCCAATGCTCCAAGCCTGGATCCGCCTGATACCTGCTCGTGACACTCAGAGCATGCGCTATATCAGGCCTAGTACATAGCATGGCATACATGATAGACCCTATTGCTAAGACATAAGGTATCATATCCATGTTCGCCCTTTGGAATTTTCCATGCCAAACCTTTTGACAATGGTTTCTATGTACCTGGACTGGGACAAGCCAAGCATCCTCTTGGATCTATCTCTATAGTTTCTAATCCCCAAGATATAAGATGCTTCCCCTAAGTCCTTCATGGAGAAGTGTCTAGATAACCAAGTCTTTACTGTGGATAGCATTCCTACATCATTCCCAATGATGAGGATGTCATCCATATATAACACCAAAAAGCTAATAGCGCTCCCACTTACCTTTCTGTATACACAAGGCTCATCTTCGTTCTTAACGAAGTCATAAGATCTGATTGCCTCATCAAATCTTATGTTCCAACTTCGGGAAGCTTGCTTTAGTCCATAAATGGATCTAAGCAACCTACACACCTTATCTGGGCAGTTCTTGGACACGAATCCCTCAGGTTGCATCATATACATCTCCTCCTCGAGGTTCCCGTTGAGGAATACGGTTTTCACATCCATCTGCCAGATCTCATAATCATAGTGTGCTGCAATAGCCAATAGAATTCTGATGGATTTTAGCATTGCTACGGGTGAGAAAGTTTCGTCGTAGTCAACACCTTGCCTTTGACGATACCCCTTAGCCACTAGCCTTGCTTTATAGGTTTCTACCTTTCCATCTACTCCGATCTTTTTCTTAAAGATCCACTTGCAACCGATGGGTACAATACCTTCGGGTGCATCAACTAGGTTCCAAACCTTATTGGAGTACATAGAATCCATCTCAGAATTCATGGCTTCTTTCCACTTCCCGGAGTCTATACTCATAATAGCCTCCTCGTAGGTCTGAGGATCAATATCCTCTACATCCTCTGCTCTAATATGTCCCACATATCTCTCAGGAGGATGGGATACTCTATCAGACCTGCGTAAAGTTGAAACTTGTGTATTAGATACCTGAACAGACTCGGGCTGTAGAGTGGTGCTTGAGCTTGGTTCTCCAACCTCGCTCAATTCTATCATTCTCCCACTGTCTCCGTCAAGAATGTGTTCCTTCTCAAGGAACACTGCTCTCTTAGCTACAAAGACCTTTTGGTCCTCGAGATGATAGAAGTAATACCCACAAGTTTCCTTGGGGTATCCCACAAATTTACATCGCCCTGTCCTTGATTCTAACTTATCGGGGTTGTGTCTTTTAACATGGGCAGAGCAGCCCCAAATCTTAACTACTTTAAGATCAGGCTTCTTCCCTTTCCATATCTCATATGGTGTAGACACCACCGACTTAGTTGGAACTCTGTTCAGAAGATAAGCTGCGGTTTCTAGGGCATATGCCTAGAATAAGATGGGTAGGTCAGCGAAACTAATCATGGACCGTACCATATCTAATAGCGTACGATTCCTCCTTTCAGAGACACCATTGAGCTGAGGTGTATAAGGAGGTGTCCATTGGGATAATATCCCATGGTCCTTGAGGAACTGAGTAAACTCTGTACTTAAGTATTCACCTCCTCGATCTGATCGAAGAGTTTTGATACTCTTTCCAGTCTGGTTCTCCACCTCATTCTTATACTCTCTGAATTTCTCAAAAGCCTTGGACTTGTACTTCATTAAGTACACATATCCATACCTTGAGAAATCATCAGTAAATGTAATGAAGTAGGAGTAACCTCCAATGGCATGAGTTGACATGGGTCCACATACATCACTATGTATGAGTTCCAACAACTCAGTGGCTCTCTCTCCAGTTCCACTAAATGGAGAGTTGGTCAGTTTTCCACGAATGCAAGGCTCACAAGTTGCATATGACACATAGTCGAATGGATCTAGATATCCATCATTTAGCAACTTTTGAATCCTTCTTTTATGGATGTGACCTAGCCTACAATGCCTAGGTATGCACTGTTCACCTCATCTCGTTTCCTCTTAGACACTTACATTCATGATATGTGAAGTAGTGTCTTGCATAAACAAACCTTTATGCAATATTCCTCTCGTCAATCTCCCCTCGGCTTTGCTAGAATTTACAATAAATTGTAGATGTGATAAGCAATATTGGTATCCAATACCAATGCATTATCACAAAAATCTGCCAATTGGAGATTGATCATGAATATACCTGAAGCTTCTCCAAGCTTCTATTTCGCCCTTTCTACAAGGTATTCTTTGTAGTTCCTCTTCCAGTGCCCATCTTTACCACAGTGGAAGCACTGGCCTTTGTCCTTTGTTGGGTCTTTCTTAGCAACCTTTGCTTTACCTTGTTTGCCCTTGCCCTTTCCCTTCTTAAGGGACCTTTCTGCTTTCCTTTTCTTTCTGGTCTCACCAGTGTAGAGAACTGGCTTCTCTTTCTTAATAGTACTCTCTGCCTCCCTCAACATATTGAGGAGCTCTGGGAGAGTCACCTCAAGCTTGTTCATATTAAAGTTCATTATGAACTGTGAAAAGGAATCTGGTAGGGACTGAAGCACAATGTCCACACACAAGTTATCCTCTAGGACCATTCCTAGACCTGTGAGTTTCTCTATCCACTCAATCATCTTTAGGACATGGTTCTGAACCGGCGTCCCCTCAGTCATCCTAGCGCGGAAAAGGCTCTTGGATATCTCATATCGTTGAGTCCTTCCCTGTTCCTCAAACAATTTACGGACATGTAGGAGAATGGATCTGGCATCCATCTTTTCATGTTGTCTCTGTAACTCTGGAGTCATAGAGCCCAACATATAGCACTGAGCAAGAGTGGAGTCATCAATGTACTTCACGTAGCGAGCGATCTCATCCTCGCTTGCCCCTTCTTCGGGCGTAGGCATCACTGTATCAAGGACGTACACGATTTTCTCCGCTGTGAGAACAATTCTCAAGTTACGGAGCCAATCCGTATAATTTGAACCAGTGAGGCGGTTGACATCAAGTATGCCACGTAAGGGATTTGAAAGCGACATTTTTCTGAAAATAAAGATGTAGCAAAAATGAATAACATGCAGATTTTGCAAGAAATAAACTATCAAGATATGGACTTCTATCTTAATATGCTCCCACTATTTTACTAACGAGTCACGCGACACCCTCAGCTCGTGAAACGGAAGTCTCCGGCAGACTTCTAGTGGGGATCAGGATCCAATCAGCGTCTTAGTGTAACCTCGAGGGACTCGACCAATCACACTAAGCCTAAAAGGTAGACAACTCTTGCCGATCACAACTCCTTGTGATTCCCGTCCTGTTCGGCCTCCGAATCACCATGGCCTCGAGGGACTCGACCAACCATGATGCTCGGTTAAGTCAACACCTTCGTTACAAGATGAGTCTGATTTGATGATATACCCTCGAGGGACTCGACCAAGCATATCATGCCCTCAGGTCACCGGTGACATCTCTATGTCGTAAGCAAGATAGCGAATCGCGATATAGGTGAGTCTCGAGGGACTCGACCAACTCAACCTACACCGGGATTCGGTTCCTACTCATAACGATGGAAGGCCACGTGGGTCAATCTAATTGCCTCACGTTTACCGACTTAATTTTATCGAGAGATGTTTCTATAATTTGGTCTCCTAATATGACATGTCACACATATACATATTTAATATATATCTACATCGCATGCAAATATATATACATATCTAGTATGTGTATAAGCAATCACACCAGATGATCATGGACCACAACCTAATATGATTAGGCCCGAGCCAGTAGGCCTAATCACTCACATCAAGATCTATGTGTGCAACGGTGCATCTCCATGCCTTGTGATCGTCCATCTCGTCCTCGTCGGTTCCGTCGACATCTTGATGCATCTCCATGCATCACGATCGTCCGTCTCGTGGGTCCCGCTATGGCATCCACGCTCCCGCTGCGCCTCCTCATGTGATTACAACTTAATCATAGGCACGCAGGCCCGACAATAAACGAGAAATATAATGGAGGTTCGCAGACCTCAATAATAATAATCACAAGTACACACATCACACGGTCCATGATCATCCGTCCACTCATCATACATCACATGTATAAATAATCATCATCATGTAGGACTACTAGATAATAATAAAAATAATAATCAACTAAACCTTTTAATTAATTAATATTTTCTGAAATCAGGGATATATAGGGAATTTCTCAATTCCTAAGGGTATTTTCGTAATTTGGACAAAAGACAGAAACTGGAATTTCTCAAATTCCGAGGGGCAAAACTGTCTTTTGCCCAGAAATCCCTAATTTCCTTTCCCCATTTCGCAGCTGCCGCCGCCGCCACCCTGCCGGCGGCGGCCTGTGCGGCGGGGCGAGGGCACTGCCCTCACCTGCAGGCGGCACGCCCGCTGGCGGCGATGCCGCTGCGGGTGGGCTCCCCCGCGGGCGCCGCCGCCTCCGCGGGCGGTTCTGCCCGCGAGTCAGCGCCCGCAGGTGGTGCTGTCTCGCTGGCGGCCGCCCCTGCGGGGTTTTTGCCCGTGGGAGCAGCGGCCACAGGCGCCGCTGCCCTGCGGTGCCTCAGTCCGCGCTGCTGCCCCGCGGCGCCTCTACCCGCGGGCTCAGCGGCCGCAGGCGCCTCTACCCGCGGGCTGCCAGCCCCGCCGGCAGCAAGCCTGCTGCAAGCAGGCCGCCGGCCGGCTGCTGCAGACACAGCGCTTGCGCATGCGCCGGCGCTGTGCTGCCTGGCTGCGACTGCGGCTGCCGCTGCAGGTGGCTGCAGGCATGCAGATCGAGGGCAGCAACTGTTGCTGCCCTTCCTTGCTTTTGCGTCAACGATTTTGACGTCAAAATTCTTCCTAAACACAATACACGCAGTTCAAAACCAATCATTCGCACGAACAACCTGGCTCTGATACCACTGTTGGGAAATCATCGGGGGCGACATCATATGCACAGCGGAAGAACAAGAAAACAAAAATCCCCGATTCCCAAAAAGATGTTCATCGTCGTGCGAAGATTGGTGCGCAAAATCCGCAAAAAACACAAAACTGCGTATAAAGATTGTGTTACCTAGGGAGATCGTATATCCCTGTTTCCTTGCAGATCCTTAGGAGAGGGTGAAGGAGGTCAAGCGTCCTCCTCTCTAGCGGTGATCCACACAGCAGGGTTGCGACGACGCTCCTCAAAACTCCAGGCCTACTCTGAGGGGAGAGGGAGAGGAGAATAGGAAGGGCAAGCAAAGACTCTAGCCTATGAGGCTGTGAATCCCTCCTATTTATAGAGATCCCGTGTCAAAACCCTAATGGGTCCTTTCCCTAGTGGGTATTGGATCTGCATCCAATAAGACAAGGGCTCCGTCGGATATCTCATATCCGAACCTCTACTCATCGCAATGCCTACCATATGTGTGTGACCCTCTAGGCCCAATATCGAGCTGGCCGTGAGTCATACCTGTCAGAACTCCTTCTAACTCAGTGAATTATTATCTCTGTAATAATTCACTCGACTCATCGACTACGGAAGTACTAGGCCACTACGCCGTAGTCCCCAGACGATACAGGGGAATCCAATCCATTGGACCTGTCTGTCCTCAGTTACCATGTACCTATAGTCCCTCATCCATCTAATATCCCAGAGACCGTATATCGAGCATGGTGCTGTCAGACCCATACGGTTTCTACTCGAGTCTCGCTCTAATCGGATTCTCCCGGAGAACTCTTTCTCTCTCAACCCGAATGACCCTGGCCAGGGATTTGTCTGAGCAAGAACACATGGGATATTCCTCTCATGATACCGAGAGTGGATGATCCTCTATCGACACTCAATAGCCCTCGTAAGGTCGACTACCACTCCCAATGACCAGCTGTACTAGATCTGGGAACAGCCAAACCTATAAGTCTGGTATCAAAGAGTGGAGCACTCATACAGGACATCCTTGGTGTCTCAAGTCTAAGAACCAGATACACCACTAGGACTACGGAATCGTTGTCTGACAATAAGGCATCATCAACCATCCAGCATTCCGTAAGCGGATCAATCAGTGAACTCATTCTCCAATGAGCACCTGTACTGTATCCCTAGTGTCCCTACACGAGCAGCTATGAGATCAGCTGCATCCATCATATGAACGGGTATACAGCACACCAGTCTATCCGGTTATCACGATGTCCCTCTCGAGTAACCTATGACCGGGATTATTTAGGATATGTGTTTAAAGGTGAATCGATCTCATTATCGTGATCTCATCACGATTCGATTCCCATTGCACAAATCCAAGGACATCACAATATATATGCATTTATGCAATAGTTATAAAGTGATATACGCCAAAATATAATAAGCAAAAAGATTATATATCAAGTCACACGTGCCATCACTCACGTGATTGGCTTGCTGGGCACCTATGACTAGCAGGAGAAACCCCTATAGAGTTACAAGGAGGCCGATCCCTTAAAGAGATCAACCCGAAGTTTAGAATCTGCAAGGGTTCTAACACCTAGTATCAGAGCAACGTTCTTGGCATCTCGCTGCCCTTCCACAGCCATCCATCAACCCTCCACAACCGTCCAAAGCAATTCCCACAATTGCTTAAAAGATCATCGCCGAATTCCGCCATCATCTCCACCACCACGGATCATCCCTTGATCTCCCCGTGAATTGTAACAGGTTCTGGTTTTCTACCTTACTGCTGCTGCAATTTAGTTATCCTTATTTGAAAATCCCAAAAAAATTATTCCTATATTGCTGCATAAACTTTTCGTCATAAAGTTTTCATCTCTACGACGAAAGATACATTGCAGAATTCCAACCGTATATCACTATCTGTTTGATCTTGCTACTATGTTTTTTCTATCCAAATCTCCACGAAATTTTATGACATCTTTGACACTTCCTAACAGCAGATTTCCCTTTGGTTTCGTCAAAAAATTCTCAATATAAACCATTGATATTTTACATCTAATATGCTATACTTGAAAATCTGCACCGTAAAATTTCAGCCGCATAGCACTGATTGTTTGATCTTGATACTATGTTGTTTCTATCCAAATCTCTACGAAATTTTTATAATAGCTTTGACACTTCCTAATAGTGGATTTCCCTTTGGTTTCATCAAAAAATTCTCAATATAAACTTCTGATCTTTTACATCCAATCTGCCATACTTAAAAATCTGTGCTGTAGAAAATTTCAGCCGCATATTGTTGCCTTAACCCATCTATTTGCAATCTTTTTTGAATGAAATTTCTTATACACTTCATAGATCATCTTGGCTTCCATCTAAGATTAATCTATTAAGGAATTCATCTCTAAAACCGATTTTTGTGTTGCTATAAATTTTCATCGTAAATTGCTAAAATTTTTCGACGAGAATTCGGCTATCGCAACTTGCACCAATTTCCTTGCTATTATACTGCCGAAATTTTCTTTATTAAATTAGTCATCCTTGCTGTCATATAAACTGTGATTTTGCTATCAATTCCCTCCTCAATTCTCTCAAGTTTTTGGTGGAAATTACGTCGAGAAACCGCTGTTTCTTCGACGATAATTCTGCTCTTACAAGACAGCACATACTTGCTGCAACTTCCACTGATTTCTCTCAAACCTTTGCTGCCATCTACCACAGATCCAAAACTTTCATCCACAGCCCTAAAACTCCACCAAACCACACCCTCAAACTACACCCAAAACAGCCACAAAACAAGCCTAAATCGTAGCCTACATCCACCGATCCACCAACCCTTTCGACCATCACTTCTCTCAACCTATACATGCATTTAACCTGACAACAAAAGAGAGGTCTTAACATCATAGATTTTGAGGCATATACTATGGCATCTAAGGAGGCAATCGATGCTAAATTCGAAGCCTTGGAGGCGCGAATGGAGGATAAGATTCGGACGCTCTTTACTGAACTCAGATTGGGCCGACTACTAAGCCCGAAAAAATCATATCACAGAGAGAGCTTTACCCAATCGCACCAGGCCCGAAGAGATGAGTTCCAAGAGAGGGGAGGCTCTATGATCGATCCCAACTATCCATGCATAAGGGTGGACTTCCCTAGATGGGAAGAAGGAGACCCGATTGGTTGGATCTTGCACGCGGAGCGATATTTTCGGTACCACAAAACCGCGGATATATCTATGGTGAAAATTGCAGCTATACATCTTGAAGGGGATGCTATACAGTGGTTTGACTAGTTTGAACATACTTATGGAGTCCTTTCATGGCAACAATTCAAAGAAGGACTGCTGATCCGCTTCAAACCAACCGATTACGAGAATATTGACGGACAACTAGCAAAGATCCGACAAACCTCCACCATTCAGGAGTACCAAACCAGGTTTGAAAGGTTATCTAATCAAACTCTTAATTGGTCTCAAAAATAGCTATTGAGGACCTTTATTGAGGGCTTGAAGCCGAAGATCCGAGGAGAAGTTAAAGCACGACAACCGTACACGCTTATGGCAGCCATCTCTTTCGCACGACATCAAGAGGAGCAATTGAACCATGAAGCTCGAAGGACTAGGGTCACTCCTCAACCAGTAATATTGAAGCCCTTAGCCCCCCCTACTGTTGACCGAGTCCCTGCACCAAAAAGGTTGACAAGAGAAGAGCTTCAGGAGCGATCTGCGAAGGGGTTATGTTGGCATTGCGACGAGCCGTGGAGCCATGAGCATCGCTGTAGTAAAGGGAGACTTTTTATCATTGAACCAGTAGAAGAAGAGGTCATTGAACATCTAGAAGAGAGCATTGAACATACAGAAGAAGATGCAGAAGAAGAGCCACAACCGACCGAAGTTACGGTACATGCACTATCCGGCTACTCAAACCCGCAAACGATGAAAGTTGGAGGCCTTCTCAAACAACAACTGATCACTGTTTTCATCGATATGGGCAGCACTAATAATATCCTAAACAGTAAAGTTGCTATCCAAATGACATTACCTATTGAGAATCGCTGCAGGTTTGATGTTAAGGTCACCGACAGACGGATTTTGAAGTGTGATCGTAGGCGCCCGCAGGAGAAACTATTACTGCAGGACCAAGAGATAATTGCAGATTTCTTCCTTCTCCCTCTTGATGATCATAAGACCATGCTCAAAATTGAATGGTTGATGACATTAGGTGATGTTTCTTGGAATTTTATGCAACTACTTATGAAATTTTGTAGTAAAGAGAAACAGGTGATACTGCACGGGAAACGTGGGGGCGACGTAACGATGATTTGCACACAACAAATGGAGAAGGTTTTGCATAAAGCATGCATCGGTTTCTTAGTACAACTTGAGCAGCAAACAAAGGGAGAGCTAATAGAATTTAACGATTCAAACCTACTTCCTTTGCTTGCTGAATTTTCAGATATATTTATGGAACCGTGCAACCTACCTCTTACTCGTCGGCATGATCATTGTTTAATGATTCTTCCAAGCAAATCTCCAGCAAATAATCAACCATATCAGTATCCACATCTCCAGAAGGATAAAATAGAAAGGATTATAAAAGAGATGCTCGAAACAGGAGTTATTCGGCCAAGTTGCAACCCCTACTCTTCACCGGTGCTCCTCATACGAAAGAAGGATGGAATATGGCGATTATGTGTTGATTACCGAGCTCTCAATGACATAACCATCAAGGATAAATACCCTATTCTAGTAGTAGATGAGTTGCTAAGGGAGCACAAATCTTCACAAAGCTGGACCTTCGATCCGGGTATCATCAAATACGAGTATGCGAAGAAGACATACCGAAAACCACCTTTTGAACACACAATAACCACTATGAATTTTTGCTTTCTTCAAAAGAAGGTGGAATATCTTGGGCATATCATATCAGAGGAAGGTGTGGCAGTAGACCCCTTCAAAATTGGAGCAATGCAAAATTGGCTGACCCCGAGGAACATAAAATTGCTACATGGCTTTCTGGGTTTAACAGGCTACTACTGTAAGTTCGTGAAAAACTATGGAGAGATCAGTGCACCACTTCCTTTCTGAAAAAAGATGTCTTCCAATGGTCGGACAGAGCCTCCGTTGCCTTCGACAAACTTAAGGCAGCCATGACGACGACGCCGGTGCTAAAACTACCAGATTTCAACCGACCCTTCATTATTGAGGCCGACGCATCTGGAGTCGAAATTGGAGCAATTCTCATGCAAGATGGTCAACCACTCGCATACACTAGCAAGGCATTATCTCCCTCCCATCAAAATAAGTCAACATATGATAAGGAGATGCTCGCCATTGTGCGTGCAGCAACGAGGTGGAGACCCTACTTGATTGGTCGACGATTTCAAAATAAAACCGACCATAAAAGCCTTAAGTACTTTTTGGAGAGAAAGATACTATCCCCTGAGCAGCAAAAATGGGTAACAAAACTTCTTGGATTTGATTTCGAAATAACTTACAAAAAGGGGAAAGAGAATGTTCTTGCAGATGAGCTTTCGCAGCTACCCGAGCAAGTTGAAGTTTCGACCGTTTCACTTCCGACCAGCGACTTCCTTGACGATATTAAGATGGAATGGTAGGAAGATTCAGATACTAGTAAGATTATAAAAAAATTGGAGGAAGCACTAAGCCCCATGGCTCATTACAATCGGGACTCAAAATAATTATGCTATAAGGGACGCATTGTGCTTTTGACAAATTCTACTTGCATCTTCAAGAGCAGATTTTGGACAAAGTTATTCCATATGCAGGGTACTAAATTGAAAATGAGTGTGGCATATCACCCACAAATCGACGGCCATATAGAAGTTGTACATAGGTGCTTGGAGACAGCCCAAAGCCACCCACCAAATATGACTACCCAAAGAGAACTCCAGACCCAGCCAAGTGCCATTATTGATCGACGGATCATGACTCGACGACGACGACCCACTAATGAAGTGCTAATACAGTGGGCGAACCTACCAATAGAAGATGCCACTTGGGAGAACTATGACGACTTGAAGATCAAATTCCCAAAATTCACGAATCATCAGCCTCGAGGACAAGGCTGATTTGAAGAGGGCGGGTCTGTTAGGACTCTAGCTTGGAGAGTCCTAATTGAGAGGGACATTCATGTAAAACTGTTAGGACTAGCTAGAAGAGTCCTAATTGAGAGGGACATTTTGTTAGGATTCTAGCTAGGAGAGTCCTAATTGAAACGGGCATTCATGTAGGAGGTTGTTTCTTAGAGAAGAATTAGGAGTTGTAAATGAATAGGAGTCTTAAGAATTAGGAGTTGTAAAGAAATATGAGTCTTAAGTAGGAGTCCTATTAGGAGTTGGTTAGAAGTAGGAGTCTTGAGTAGGAGTCCTATAAGGAGTTAGGGTTTAGAAGCCCTATAAATAGTCATGTATTCCTCCTCTTTTCATAAGCAATAGATGAATCTTTTCTGCAGCCTTTGAGCAGCAACTTGGAGGGAGGAACCCCTATAGAGTTCCAAGGAGGCCGATCCCTTAAAGAGATCAACCCCAAGTTTAGAATCTGCAAGGGTTCTAACATATTCCAATTGAAATTAAATTCAACCTCAAGTCAACCACATGCCTCACATCCTTAAGCACTAACTTACAGTCAAAGTTGGTCTTTAAATGAATATCACACATGCCAATGATGTCTGTTGTGTCATAGTTGCCAATCTTGACGACACCAAAATTTTCAGACCTGTATGTAGCAAAAAACTCCCTTCGTGGTGTAGCATGATAAGAAGCACCTGTGTCAATCACCCACTCAAGATCCTGACACACATAAGAAAAAATATCATTAGAAGGAGACAAAATCAAATAATCACCACCCTGCACTATAGTTATGATATTATCTTTTGACTCTGTATACTTTACTTATTTTTCCTTTTTCTTGCTCATCTTAGGTTGCTTACATTGATTCTTGTAATGTCCTTTCTCACTATAGTTATACCAAACAATATCTTTTCTTGATCTTAACTTGCTTCTACTAATGCGTGAACTGCTTCTAGACTTTAACCTTCCTCTATTCTCTCTGATAACTGCCTGTGAATCATTCTAAGATGTTGCTGCACTCTTTCTTCTCAACTCCTCATTCAACAAAGTACTTGTCACTTGACTTATGATAACAATACCATCTGGTGCAGAATTACTAAGAGAAACCACTAGTGTCTCTCAATTTTCTAGCAATGAACTGAGAAGTAACAATGCCTGCAACTCATCATCAAGAGACATTTTCATAGAGGATAACTAGTTAGTAATACTCTGTATTTCATTCAAATGCTCAGCAATAGATGCACCCTCTCTATATTTTAGGTTCACAAGTTTTCTAATAAAAAAAGCTTTGTTGCTAGCTATTTTTCTTTCGTAGAGGTTTTCTAACTTTTTCCAAAGAGAATATGCATAAATTTCAGTAGAAACATAGTGAAAGATACTATCATCAAGCCACTATTGAATAAACCTAATTGTTTTTCGATCTAACCTCTTCCGCTCATCATTTGTCGTAGTTATGAGTTTTGCACTATCCCCCTACAAAGGTTCATACAAATCTTTGCAATACAAGAGATCTTCCATTCTTAGTTTCTATATCATCCAATTGTTTCCATTCAAACTAAATATGCGAGAAACATTACTAGCCTCTATGTTCAAATACAAAATTAAATCACCATAATCCTACTCTAATACCAGTTGATGGGATATAATGCGGAATAATCTTTGTATATGAACAAGTACTAGAAGACTATAATACGCAATGAAATTAAATGAAATCACAATCAAATAGAACACCAAGATATACGTGGAAAAACCCCTTCAATATGCAGGGTAAAAATCACGGGGCAAACTAGAGATAATCCACTATAATAATAATAAATATACAAATCTCAATCTCTTGCCCAAAACCTTAGTAACAATCACAAGAGAATAACTGAGATACAATGATCACGTCACTATGCTCAATATGTAAATCCTCCCTAATTCTCCCTAAGTAATTACAGTAAGAATCTACTGTAGATTTGATCTAACTTGAGATTAGAACACTACTGGATGATTAAGAATAGTCTCTCTACGTTGTCCTTGTTTTCTTCCCTTTCTTTCTCCTTAGATTTCTGTCTTTTTCTCATCCTTTTTACTGCTGCAAGGATCACCACGTTGCTGTAGTTTTTCTCCCAAAAACATAGTCACTTGCTCCTCAAAACGCAACCACCACACCCGCCTTATATTGATCTAGGGTTAGGTCAAAAGGGTATGGGCTGTGGGTTGATAAAGCCCACCATGAGCTGAACCCACTATGGGCTGTTAGCCCAACACTTACTACTTAGGAATCTAACCTAGAACGGAATGTTAAACTCAATCAATGTCCCCTTAAAGAAAGGCGATGCCAAAACTAAGAAAATTTTTTTCCTCCTCTTTTCACTATCAAATACAAATTTAAGAAAATATATTCTTCTTCCTTTTAATAATGCCTTAAATCTTCTATTCTAGAACTATAAAAGTGCAATTAAAAAATAGCGTAAAGAAGCTCTATTTAATTTTTTTAAAACTCATAACTTGGATATGTTTATTTTACTTAAAACTCACATGCAAGAGTAATAATCTCACACCTTGTGAAAACTTGGATATGCTTATTTTACTTAATCATGTAGAGAAATCTACGGGTGACTTCATATACGAGAATGGAAAATAAAAATCCCTAAATTTCACAATGATGTATTCATCATCATGCGAAGATTGGTATACAAAATCCGTAAAAACAAAAACTACGTATGTGAAAGATTATGTTTTACCTAGGAAGATTGTATATCACTAAATCCCTGCAAATCTATAGGAGAGGATGAAGGAGATCAAGCATCTTTCTCTCTAGTGGTGATCTACATAGAAGGGCTACGACAATGCTCCTTAAATCATTGCCCAAAACTCCACACCTGCTATCTAAGGAGGAAAGGGAGAGGAGACTAGGAGATGACAATCAAAAACCTCTGGCCTATGGGAGTTTAGTTTCCTCTTATTTATAGAGGCCCCTTGTTAATATAACCCTAATGGATCTTACCATATTGGGTATTGGATCTCCATCCAACTACCCTAGCCTCTTAAATTAGTAGATCTCTATCAAATAATCTTTCATTAGCTTTTATTAGATCTCATTCATATGATCCAATAATTCATGGCTTATTAAATATCTAATAAAATAGGGGCTTTGATGGATATCTCATATCCGAACCTCTACTCGTCGTAACATTTACCATATGTGTGTGACCCTTTTGACCCAATATCGAACTAGCTGTGAGGCATAACTATCAGAATTCCTTCTGGTTTAGTGAACTCAACTCATCGACTACGGACGTACTAGGCCACTACGCCGTAGTTCCCAAACGATATAAGAGAATCTAATCCTTTAGACTCATTTGTCCTCAATTATCATATATCTATAGTCCCTCATCCATCTAGTATCCTAGAGATTATATATCAAGTATAGTACTATCAAACATATACGATTTCTACTCGAGTCTTGCTCTAATCAAATTCTCTCGAAGAATTCTTTCTCTCTCAATCTGAATGACCCTAGCCAAGGATTTGTTTAAGCAAGAATATATGAGATATTCATCTCATAACGTCGAGAGTTGATAATCCTTTATCGATACTCAATAGTCTTTGTAAGGTCGGTTGTCACTCCCGATGACCGACTATGCTAGATCTAAACTTCTAGACTTATAAGTTCGGTATCAAAGAGTAGAGTACTCATATAGGAAACCATTGGTATCTCAAGTCTAAGAACCAGGTACACTACTGGGATAACAGAATTATTGTCTAACAATGAGGTATCATTAATCATCCAGCATTCCATGAGCGGATCAATCAGTGAACTCATTCTCCAATAAGCACCTACACTATAGCCCTAGTGTCCCCACACGAGCAGTTATGAAACCAATTGCTTCCATCATATGGATGGGTATATAACATACTAATCTATCTGGTAATCTCGATGTCCCTTTCAAGTAATCTATGATCAGGATTATTTAGGGTCTATATTTAAAAGTGAATCGCTCTCATTATTGTGAACTCATCATGATCCAATTCCTATTGCACAAATCTATGGACATCACAATATATATATATATATATATATATAAAGTGATAAAATATCAAAATATAATAAGCAAAAAGAATACGTATCACATCATACATGTCATCACTTATGTGATTGGCTTGTAGAACACCAATGACTAGTAGGTTAATCATGATATGAGGTCTTTATGGCTATTAAAGGTTAGCCCTAGGGACTATTAGTGGTATGAAAACCCTACAAACTCAAAGCATTACTCTAATGTATAAAAATAGATAAGCGAATGATATAATTATTAAGGAAGAAAGTATATATTTGTGGCTCTTTTCCACAATCTATGCTGGTACCATTCCTTATGTTGAAAGTGCTTTATGAAGAATATTTTCTTCCTTAGATCTAGCCTTTGTTTTATGGCTTTTGTGTGATGATATAAGCATTATATTTTTGAATGATGAAAAGATAGGTGGTCATCTTGTCGTATTTTCTCCTTTAGCTTTAGATTTCAAATAATTTATTTTAATAATAATCTTTCAGATGCTAGTTTCTCTAGTTCGAAATATATTAGGTGTAAAAAATGATTTGTTATTTCTCGAGTTATTGCTAAATTGGACACTGTCTTTTTAATTCTTATTGGGTATCATTTTTTTTAAATTTTTTAATATTTAAATCCTTTACCTTCCTAGGATCATTTACCTCTCTTTGTTAAAATTGACCATCTTCCCGAGCGAGAAATTCCTATGATTATAAGTTTGACCCTCATTGACTCTTTAACACAGCCTTCAAGATCTTTGTTACTAATACGTAGGCTAGCCATCGGGGTACACTAAGAAGAGAAGCTAACTTTTATTTATGTTTTCATTTTCTTATCATTAACTAATATTTTCCATTAGTTTCACTCTAATGGTAGAAAATTTGAACACCAAATCAAAATCACCATCTAGTACATTGCTCACTTAGAGTAGAAAGAATATAATAGGTCATGAGAGTATTAGCCTTACGTGCCGTGCCTTTCAAACAAATTTATTATCATAAATAAATAGACAACTCCAATTGAAACATTGGACTAAGGTCAAAACTCAATAGATTTATTAAGACAATAGAAATACTAAATTCTCAAAGACATAAAAACTAGATTCATTATATCAAGGACTTTAATGACTCTATTTGCTAGGATACTAAATTTATTCTTCACTTTTTCACTTGATATTCTGATTTATGAAAAATTTCTCTTTTTACTTCTATTTTGGAAACTTTGCTCCCCTCTTCTATATTTAAATGAATTGTATCATAGTTCCTTACTCAACCTTTTACTATTATAGAGATAAAAAAAAACTATTTTCTAGATGGGCTCCGAAAATGGCCCAACAGACTTAATGTTGAGTTTTTAGGGAATTCTCGAATGATCTTAAAGACAACCTTTTAAATTCTTTCAATAAGTTCCATGCCTCTCCTTCTCTCCTTGATAGTTGGGATCATACTCTATAACCTAATTTATAAAATTCATATAAATATCCTCTCAAATAGTCTTAATATCAAGGGGTGAGACATTCATGATAATATCTTATTACAAATGAACTAGTGTATTCTCTGAATGTCTAAAAGCAAAATCCCTCTTATTCTCATTAAGCTGGATATTGAAAAAGTCCTTAACTCTATTTCATAGGATATCATTACTAACATTTTTTGCCTAATGAACTTTCTAGAAAAATTTATCCTTTGGGTGTTTGCTTATATTTCTTTTTCTATCTTTATTTACTTAATTAGTACGGAGAAATCTTACTAGTTTAGAGTTCACAAGGAATTAGGTAGAGATATCCTCTCTCTCCTTATATTTTTGTATCAAACTGTATTTCGATTACCAATGCTATCAATAGTAACCAGATCATCCCTTTCAATATTAAGGGCACTAGAAGTTTATACTTCATGTTCGTTGATAATGTTTTGCATTCCTTGGAAGCTAATTCTAAATTTTGTGTTAAAATCCTTAAAATCCTAGTTGTTTTTGTTAATCTGACTTTCCTAAATGTCAACCAATCCAAATCAAATATCTTACCCATACATGGTGAATCTTGGTCTAAATATCATATTTATAACACCCTAAGGATCAAGGCGATAGAATGAAAAATGAAGTCATAAAGGCAAAAAAACGCACACGTCAATTAATTTGATATGGTATCTATTTATATATATTGAAAGAGGGAATTTTTCTCACCTGAGCAATGAGATTTCCTAGTGCAGTTGGGGAAATCTCATCTGCTATGCAGTTGGGGAAATCTCTCTATTATTATGCCTACACAAGATTGAGCTCTTGTTAAGGATGCTGATCTTGGATCGATGCAACAAAAATAGTTTATGAGAGAGACTTCATGAGTGAGTTTGCTAGTTGATCAGTTGTATGTACATAAGAGACACGTAGTTGATGTTTGACAACTTGATCTCACTTGAAGTGAAAGTCAATGATAATATGTTTTATGCATGAGTGGAACACTAGATTGACACATAAGTAGGTAGCTCCAACATTATCACAATATATTGTAGAAGTAAGGGTAGAGCTGACGAAGAGTTCCTTGAGGAGATTTGTAACCCAATTGAGTTCAGCAATAGCGGTAGCGATGACACGATATTCAGCTTCAGTTGTAGATTATGCGATTGTCTTTTGCTTCTTAGAACTTCAACTGATTGGATTAGATCCAAAAAAGATAATATACCCTGACATGGAGGTTCTATCATTAAAATTGCCCATCCAATCAGCATCAACAAAGGCATGGAGATGAAGTGGGGTGTGTTTACGGAGAAAGAGGCAATGATTGAGGGTCCCTTTAAGATATCGCAAAATTTGTTTAACCGCAGACCAATGCATAGTAGAAGGCTGCTGCATGCATTGAGATAATTTATTGACTATAAATAAGATATTTGGATGGGTAAGAGCTAAGTATTGTAAGGAGTCAAGTACTTGTTGGTATTGAGTTGAGTCCGTATGAGGGCTACCATCACATAATTTGAGTGACTCACTAATAAAGAGAGGAGTTGCAACCTTTTTTACATCCGCATATTTGTCTTGGATAATAAGTCTTGAATATACTTTCTTTGTGATAGGAGGAGACCTGACGGTGTAAATGCTGCTTCAACTCCCAAAAAGTAACTAAGGGTCCTAAATCTTTGAGGGAGAATCGATCAGTCAATTGCTTTAGAAATGCCTGAATCTCTAAGGGATTATTGCTTGTGATAATAATATTATCAACATATACTAAAAGATATATTGTGTTGTAATTTTGTTGTCGTAGGAATAATGAGGTATCAGACTTGGAGTTGATGAAGCTAGTTGATGTCAGAAATGATCCAAGTTCAGTATACCAAGCTCTTGAAGCTTGACGGAGTCCATAAATGGTTTTATGTAGTTTGCAGACATGTCTCGGATATTGACAATGAACGAAGCCATGGGGTTACTACATAAAGACATCTTCAATTAAAGTCCCCTATAGAAATACATTATTAATGTCCAGTTGTCATAAGTGCCAGCCTTCGGAGATAGCCAAATTTAGAATAAACCGAATTATTATAGGTTTAACAATGGGACTAAAAGCCTCTATGAAGTTAATTTCAGGTCATTGATGAAATCCTTTGGCTACTAGATATGTTTTATATCTAACAACGAACCCGTTTGGGTTCCGCTTAATTTGAAAGACCCATTTACACATAATGATATTTTATGTAGGATGAAAGGGTACAAGGGTCCATGTAGAGTTATGGAGTAGAGCATCATCATATTCTTCACACATGGCTTTATGCTAGTGTGGAGATTTTTGGGTTTAAGTAATTATGGTAGGTTCACTGGTCCTAAGAGTGGTTCAATGTCTAGGAGCTGTAGCTGTATATTTGTTGGAGTAGCTTGCATGGTAGGAGACTCATGGTTTTGAAATGGAAAGGGAGACTCCACAAAAAAAATATGATGTGATATAAAGACTTTTTGAGTTTTGAGTTCATAGCATCGAAAGACATTATATTCAAGAGAGTATCCTATAAAAATGCAAGGCTTAAATCTATGTGTTATCTTATGTGAGGCATAGGGACGTAGCCATAAATAACATAAATAACCAAATACTTTGAGTTTTTGAAGATTTGAGGATTTGAAAAATAGTTTTTCAAATTGTGACAAGTATTGGAGGACTTGAGTGAGTATACGATTAATAAGGTAGACGATAGTTTGAAAGGCTACATACTAAAATGTTACTAGCATGAAGGCTTGATGTAGAAGTGTGAGATCAGTTTCTACTATATGTTGATGTTTACGTTTAGTAGAGCTAACTAGTTGAGGAGTATATGGGGGTGACTTAAGGTGGATGCCACAGGTTGAGAGGCAGGATGTAAGGGTTTGATATTCACCTCCACCGTTAGAGTAAATTGTTTTAATTGTAGACTGAAAGAAGTTTTCAACCAACTTTTTAAAGTTGGTAAAGATTGTTGAAACTTTAGATTTATGATGGAGAGAGTATATCCATGTATACTTAGTAAAATAGTTTACGAAGATGAAATAAAATATAAACTTGTTAAAAGAAGCGATTGGGATAGGGCCCCAAATATCAGTATAAATAATTTCAAACAGTTTAGAACTTAATATGGAGGATATGCCAAAAGGGAGTTTATGATTTTAGTACTGAGATAAGCATTACAATGAGTTATAATGCTATTATTTTTAAGAGTAAGAAGAGAATAACGAGAAAGTAATTTATATTAAATAGAGAGTAAGTGATGACCAAGATGACGATACCACATATCAATTGGAGCTGCAATTGAAGAGTGAACATTAGGTTGTTTTATTTATGGAATTAACAATCATTTATCAACATTGTCCTTACTCTTGTCTCAGACCAAAGATGCCCCCGTGCTCAAATCCTTGATAAGAAAAGAGTTAGAAAAAAATTCAATTAAGGTATTATTTTATTTACAAAATTGAGAAACGAAAATGAGATTTCGTTTAATGTGAGGTGCACATAGAACATCATCAAGTATAAAACTTATAGTAGGTGAATTAAGTATTGCGGAACTAGTATGAGTAATAGGGATTCCTTTACCATCACTGATTATGATATCATCATTTTCGCTATAATTGTTATGGATGGACAAGTTCTGTAGATCAAAGATGATATGGTGGGATGCGCCGGAGTCCATAATCCAATTATGATCACTAGTATTTGGAGTAGTCATGAGATTTTCTTAAGGCCAATATGATTGAGTAGGGAGTCTAGGTTGAGATCGATAAACCTTTGCAAAGTGGCCGACTTTATCATACAATTGGCAGACACCTCTTTATTGGTTTGTGTGGTTAGGGCACCAGGATTGCTGATGATTGAAGTTGTCATCTTTATAGTTGTAATTGAAATGTTGATGATGTGGAGGAGGGATAGTTTGTTTGGAGCTCATAGGTTTACGATCAGGAGGCATCTTGGTCAAACCTTTATTGAGAATCTTGTTATACTGATTGCCCCTCCTTGTAGATTTTCGACTGACTTGAGTTGGGATGGATGGTCATAATAATTTGTCATCGCACTTTAGATATATCTCAAAGTCAGTCAGCTTATCGTAGAGTTCTTCGAATGACACTAGTGAGTCACGTGCCTATATTGCTACTACCAGTTCCTTGTACTTGTCCCCTAAGCCATTAAGGGTATGAATAGTGACTTTTTCATCACTGAGGGAATGACCTATTAAGGCTAAGTTATCGATGATAATTTTTATATTTTGTAGATAATCGACAACAGTACTTTCCTCTTGTTTTGTTTTCATGAGACTGGATAAGAGACTAAACATACGAATGCATGAACAATTTGTCAAGGTGGTTTGCAACTTGTATCAGGCTTCGATAGTAGTGTCACATGAAGAGATGAGTGGGGCGAGAGATCCAGCGACCGAGACTTAAATTGCTTGGAGGATGAGACGATCCTGGTGTAACCATAATTTCTAGTTCGAATTTGGTATTGGATTGGATGCTCTTGGGATATTGAACGTCACCGGTGGACCAAAAAAGAGAGCCATCGACATAACTTAGTATATCATAGCCAAATAGGAGATTAGAGAATTGAGTACGTTAGGATACATAGTTGCCACATTTGGATAACTTGAAGGGGATGAGGGTTGCTGCATTATTAATGGAGATAAGGTCTGTATGTGGAAAAGTACTATGGTTCCCTATGGGAGATATTGAAGATATGTACCAATATGAGAGAACAAAATAGAAGTCTATAGTGATGATAATGATCAAGGAGGAAGAAGTGTTGGCGTAGATCAGTGTTACCTAAGGTTGCCTGAGGTGGGTTGCTGGCAAATGTGTTTTTTTTTTTTTTTGTTGAAGGAGGCATATATTAATTAAAGTTGCAGATCTGTATAGCAGTTCTGTGATTGGGGATCAGGGCGGTGAAAAACGTAAAGAGTATTATTGCGTGCTTCGTCGCTGAATATCACTACGGTACTTTGCTTAGCAGCGATGCAGTGATGGGTAGCAAGTGGTAGAAATGGTTCTGGATGCTGCTCGTCGAGACGAAGAAGTTGAGTCGGGTACACCGGAGAAGGTAGAGCAGGACGTAGCAAAGCTGTACTCACCTCGCATGCTGTTGTGGTGTAGAGGCTGCCCCTAGCAGCATGGCAGTGATGCCGTTGCTGTGTAGAGGCTGCCCCTGGTAGCGTGGCAGTGATCGGAATATCCAGCAATGAGCAAGAAGAAGAGAGCATGGGGAAGAGGTTCTGTTCACTACCGGAATGTGGGCAGCGGCTCCTCAGACGAGAGCATACGTCGGATCAAGGGTGAAGTCAGGGATGAGGGGTCCCTTTCTCACTCGAGCGGGATGGGGCATGATCGGAAGTGGGAAGCTGATGGCGTCGGGGACGTTCTTGCCGAACTTGGAGCCTCCGCCGAAGTTCGAGATGTCATGAAGCTTCGGTGGAGGAAAAAGCCGATGGAACCTTCAGCGGAAGACTTCGGTTGGCGAGGGAGCAACAGTCGACGGTAGAAATAGAGGCTGCAACTATGCTCTACGAGTGTGGGCTCTGTTTGAATGGTTCTCTAGTTGAATGGAGTTGCAATGTGTCAAGAAGAGGCGGCCAGCAGCGAATCACTAGTGGAGCACTCCTACGGCAAGTTCTAGCGCCTATTTCGATTGTCAGACAATACCAATCTCGACTCCATGAGTGCCAAGCTGGAGGACGATGTGCTGACAGTAGCACTTCCGAAGCTAGCACCGGAAAAGATTAGGAGCCCTTGGGTGGTGAGTATCATCGGCGGAGACAAGGAGAAGCTTCAAGGGAGCAGTAGCGAGAGGCTAAGAAGGTGGATCTCTGAAGGACCATTGTGTTGTGTGCTGCAGGGTTGAAGGAGGAGTTGATGATAGATGTCGAGGAGAACTGGATCCTATGGGTGAGCAGCGAGCGATTAGAGCCGATGGCAGAGTTGTCGGCGATGTATCAGATGGTGGTGTTACAGGGGGTTTGGGTGGTGTCCTCGGAGGTGATCTGGTTGGTAAAGTTGCTGGTGTAGGACTGACTAGAGCAGAGGATGCTGATGGTCCCAGAGATAGCTTTGACGTTAATGAACGAAGGTTTTCTACGGCGGGATGGGATGCTGGTAGTGGTGGAAGATGGGAGGTGGGCGAAGCCTCTGGCAAGAAGTAGGGGCGAAGTGTCGCTCTTCTCACTGCTACTATAAATCGTAAAGATAAAAAATACATACGTCAATTAATTTGATATAATATTTATTTATACATGTTGAAAGAGATGATTTTCTTTAATCGAACAACGAGATTTCTTCGTGTAGTTGGGAAAATCTCATCAGCTATCAAATTGGAAAAATCTCTATGTTATCACAAGAAAAGTAATTGATTATTCAAATCCCTAGATACTTTCTTATCCGAGTAGACTTTTTGATAGATACTAAAACTCACTTATTGATAAAGCCCTTGATAAGATGTAAGGATGGCATAAAGCCTTGCTATCACAAGCTGAAAAATAGATCCTCATTAACTCGGTCATAAATTCGATCCCAATCCATATTCTGCTCAGGTATTCGATCTTCGATAAGTTGCTCGCTATGTTCTCCAAGCTCTCACATGATTTCTTCTGGAATGATAAGTATAACCAATGCAAAATGCACCTTGTTGCTTGGAAAAACATGACCGTTTCTAAGGATCAAGGTGGATTGGGTATAAGAGACTTAGTCCTCATAAAAAAAAAAAAAAGCTATATGTGCTAAACGCATTACTCCTATTTTCAACCATGATAATAATCTTTGGGTCAAACTTTTTCTTTTCAAATATTGACTATATCCATGGGAACCTTTTAATACCAAGAATGCCCCCCAAACCTTTAGATTTATTCTCAAGTTCACTAATAGTATTCAGGATGGGTGTCACAAGATTATTAGCGATGGATCCTCAACTAAAATTTGAGAAGATCCTTGCCTTAACAGCATGTCTTTTAATAGGTAACCTACGTACATTATGGTAAATGAAATAAAGCATTATATCTAAGTTTCTAATCTAATTTTTGACTCATATTAGTGTTGAACTCGGATTTTAATGATGAAATCAATTGATGTGTTTATGATCTAATCTGTGTTTTGAGTGATGCAGGAAGCTTCGATCAGGGAGAGATAGTTAAAGCAGAAAGAATCATGTTGGGCTAGAGTGTAACATGTTAGAAAATTGGACGTCGAGTTAGAGGATCGGTCGACATATCGACAGAAGGCCTCAGGCTATAAGATCGAGCATCGGGGCAAAAAGAGCGAAAATTACACTAAGGAAATCAGAGTTGCGAAGGTCAACTGGCCGATTAGGCATAAGTCGCAAAAGAGGACGATGCGTCGAAGAATCAGATAAGGCATCGATGAACCAATGATATGCCGGACAACATTTGATTTACCTTTGTAATAATTATCTAGATCGAAGTAGGTTTTATGTATAATTAGATTGGAATTGGACCAACTCAATTAAGGGCCAATTGGGCCTAAGTTTGGGCTGTGTCGGGCCAAGTGAAAGGCCCAAACAGTGACCCAACTGGTGAAACCATCGTGGCATAGTCTCCGAGACTATGTCAAGCGGTGGTACCGCCAGATTAGGCTGTAGTACCGTCCAATGGCAGGGTGTCAGGCGATGGTACCACTCAGTGTCAGTACTGCAAGCAGTGGTACCACCTAGCACAGGCGATGGTACCGCTAGTATCCCGAAAATCGAGGATGATACACTTTTAGGCTCCAAGTTTAAATTCACTTAAGGCCTATAAGTACCTCTCTCATCCCTGTTTAACACACAAGCACAAAGAGCTTAAAAGTGGGAAAACATTGTAGCAATCATTTGAGAGATCCCATCCTCTAGTTCTAAGTTTAGAATTATGTTTAGGGAGGAGTGAGTACTTGTAAAAAGTTGTCTCATAAACTTGTGAAAAGGAGAAGAGAGGTGTAAAAGGGTAGTTGATCTTCGCCCGTTGAAAGAAGATCGGTAGTGGAAGTCAGTGGCCTTGAGTGAAGAGGAATCAGGAGTGAATGTAGGTCACGATGATCGAACCACTATAAAATTCTAGTTTGCATTTCGTTTATGTTTTTTCCTTATATTGCAAACTAAATTCTTACTTTCACTATGCTTCCGTACGCTTTCAAGTTAAGCATCTTTCTGATACGTTTTTATCGTATAAAGATTTCTGACTCAACATAATTTTACTGTTGTACTAATTCACCCCCCCCCCCCTCTTAGTGTCAACTCGATCCTAACAGTTCGTATCAGAGTCACGTTTTTCTCATTTAGTTTAACATCCAAGAGAAATGACTCTTTTCGGCTTTCAAGCGGGTCACTCTATCATTTGTCCACCCATATTCAATGGGATGGACTACACTTATTGAAAAGATCGGATGAGAGTTTTCTTGCTTTCCTTGAACTTTGATTTATGGAATATTGTTGAACTTAGTTTTTAAACCCTCTATAAACCTATGAATGAATGAAATGATTTTAAGAAAAAAATTATTTTATTTAAATACAAAAGCTATGAATGTTTTATTTTATATTTTGGATAAAAACAAGTTTAATCATATTTCGACTTGTGAAACGACTTTTAAGATTTGGCACACTCTTAAAATCACACACAAGGGCACTAGTAGAGTTAAAGACTCTAAAATAAATATTTTGATATATGATTTTGAATTATTTCGTATGAAGCTAGGCGAAACTATTATTGACATACACACTCGTTTTACGGATATCTTCAATAGTTTAAAAGCTCTTGGCAAATACTTTTCAAATTTTAAATTTGTTAACAAGATATTAAGATCCTTTCCAAAATGTTGGGATCCTAAAATAATGACAATACAAGAGATAAAGAATTTAAATAATTTTTCACTTGAAGAACTTATTAGTTCATTGATGACATATGAAATAACGTGCAAGACACATGATGAATACGATGAACTTAAGAACAACCTTCCAAAGAACATAAAAGATTTGGCGCTTAGAAAAATGAAGACCACTTGAGTGAAAGCTCAAGTGATGATGACTTTAAACACTTGATTATAAAGCTTAAAAAATTCTTAAAACAAGAATCTAAGAATAAAAATGAACCTAAAAAGAAGAAGCTATAAGAAAACACTCAAGGTGGTTTGGGATGAAACAAGTTCATGTAAAGATGAAGAACAAACCAATAAAGGCGAGGTGACAAACTACGCCTTAATGTCTTTCGACGATGAGATAACCAAAATCCCTTTACTTTATTTCGAAATTACATGATGCATTTCATGAGTTATTTTTAAATTTAAAAATAAATAAATAAATTTTGTAAAAAATATCATGCTTCTTTTCATTTTGAAAAAAAAATTAAAGCATGACAATTGCATGACGAGTTAGATTCACTTAATTGAAAATCATCAATTTGTAAATTTAAGTTATGATGATTTAAATTTATAAATCATTTTACTTTATGTCGAAAATGATTTTTAAAATAATTTTGATTAAAAATACTTTATGATTAATGAAATCATACTTGATGATTTAATGATTTAATTATGCATGATGATTTGAAGTAATAATGATTTGAAATCATGCTTAATGAGTTTACATTTCGAAATTATGCATGATTGATCTTTGTGATGTATGGCTTATTGATGATTTTTTTTGCTTAATTATGCATGATGATTTTTGTTTAGCATAAAAAGATAAAGGCATGCTAGTGAGAAATAAAATCACTTAAATTGAAACAACTATAAAAAGAAAAATATTTTTCTTGAAATTTTTTTTCTCTCTGTCTTATCGATTTTTTAAAATAAAAATTAATGAATCTATTTTTGAACTATTAAAATGACTTTGTTGATTTGACAAATTGAATGAGTTGAAAATGAATTATGATTTTTCTCTTGATTATAATTTATGATATTTTTTTATGAATTATCATCTTGATTTCTTGATATTTGATACATGAGATTTTTCTATGAATCAAGATCTTGTTTTTGAACTTCCATATTTCTTTTTGTTAATTACTAAACAGGATAATTATTTAGATGAATCATTTACCATTGATCTTTCTTGGTCTTCCATCTTTCATGTCATGATTTTCATATGATACCTTTGTATTTATGCGATGCTTAGAGCATTGATCTAAGAAGGAAATGAATTGCATTATTATAAAATTCTTCTCTTCTTCTTTCTTGTTTAAAATGAAAAATGAGAAAGAAAATAGCTAGCATCTCAAGAGAACCAAATTTGCTAGCTTGAATGATAAACTTAGACATGTTAGATCTCTCGAATACATAAATTCTTCTTATATATTTTTTGGATCATGATCTTGATTTCTCGATTTTTTAGACTTGAATCTTCTTTTTGAATCAAGATCATTTCCCTATCATTCCTTCTATATACAAAAGAAGAGATATGTCAAAAATTATGACTTGGTCTTTCATTTTTTATGATTGGAATAATGATTGGAATATTGATGTAAATTTGCTATTTATCTTTGTCATACTTTGAAAATTATTGTAAAGGGAAAAAGAATTACAAAATTGTATTCATCCATTCTTTTTGACAATGACAAAGGGGAAGATAAAATTTACTAACTTACATGATGATATACGCAAGAAGAAACTAAAACTTATTACCTTACACATTTCAAGGAGAAAAACTTGCTAGGAAGCAAAATTGCTAGCTTGCAATCTCAAGAGAAGCAAAAGTGCTTATCTTACACATTTCAAAAGATGCAAAAAAAAAAGAAGCTAATATTCATATAAAAAAACTTGCTACCTTGTATAATGATATATGCGATGATGTTTCAAAAACTTAAAATTATGCAATGGTTTTTCAAAGACTTGAAATTATGCAATAATTTAAAATTATGTCTAAAAAATTACTAGTTGCACTTCTCCTTTTTGTTAATGACAAAGGGGTAGAAGTTATGATGACAATAATGAATGATATATTGAAAATTTGATTATGCATGATTTTATGATGACATATATTGTAAATATTCATGATTAAATTTGCTTTGACTTAAATTCAATTTGAATTCAAGGTTCTATTAATATGGTATATTGATAGGGGAGTCAAGGTTAACTTCGTCATCAATTAGTTGTCATCATAAAAAATAAAGAGATTATTGAATCTCAAATTTTGATGATGAAATTAATTAATGTGTTTATGATCTGATTTACGTTTTAAGTGATGTATGAAGCTTCGATCATGGAGAAACAATTAAAGCTTGAAGAATCATGTTGGACTGGAGTGGAACATGTCAGAAGATAAACGTCGAGCCGAATGATCGATCGACGTATCGATAGAAGGCCTCGGGCCATGGGATCGGGTATTGGCCAAGAAGAGCGAAAATTATACTAAGAAAATCGGAATTGTGGAGGTCAACTGGTCGATTGGGAAATAAGCCACAAGAGAGGATGATGCGTCGAAGAATCGGACGAGACGTCAATGAACCAATGATATGCCAGATAACATTTTATTTATCTTTATGATAATTCTCAAGATCGAAGTAGGTTTTAGGCGCAATTGGGCCAACTCAATTAGGGGACAATTGGGCCTAAGTTTAGGCTGTGTTAGGCTAAGTGAAAGGCTTAAATAGTGACCCAACATGTGGAACTGTCATGGCATAGTCGCCGAGACTATGTCAAGTAGTGGTACCACCCAGTGTCAGTGCGACAAGCTGTGGTACCGCTCAGCACAGGCGGTGGTACCGCCAATACCCCAAAAATTGGGGATGAGACACATTTAGGCTCCAAGTTTGAATCCACTTGAGGCCTATAAATACCTCTCTCATCCCTGGTTAACACACAAGCACATAGAGCTTAAAAGTGAAAAAATATTGTAGCAATCACTTGAGAGATCCTCTCCTCTAGTTTTAAGTTTAGAATTCTGTTTATGAAGGAGTGAGTACTTGTAAAAGGTTGTCTCATAAACCTGTGAAAATGAGAAGAGGGGTGTAAAAAGGTAGTTGATCTTTGACCGTTGAAAGAAGATTGATAGTGAAAACCGATGGCCTCGAGTAAAGAGGAATCGGGAGTAGATGTAGGTCACAATGACTGAACCACTATAAAAATCTGATTTACATTTCCTTCATGCTTTTTCTTTATATTGCAAATTGAATTGTTATTTTCACTATGCTTTCGTACGATTTTAAGTTAAGCATATTTCTGATATATAAAGAATTCTGACTCAACGTAATTTTACCGTTGCACTAATTCACCCTCTTTTTAGTGTGGATCCAATCCTACCCATTAGAATACTAGAATCCATCCTACTGATGATTTTTGGGTATGGACTCTCTGGAGACTATACTATTGATGTAGTTTGACAAAGTTGAAAGACAATTTGACTTGTTAGGATTATTTCTAAAATGTAATTTTTTCTTTAAAAATTACATGAAACTATCTCTATACTCCGAGATTCATCTCCAATATTCTTTATTGTCATATGCATTTTTTACTCCACCACCCAATATACTACGTGAGCGCAACTTTACATTGAACTTGTTAGGATCTTTCAAGGGAACATCTTCAAGTTCGCTTTTAGTTCTTTCACTCATGGCATGTGGGCGATTGGGTGAAGGAAGGTTCTTTTGCTCGATAAACCTGCTCGCTCCCATCTCTTATCTATATCACTGTAACTTTATTTCTTTGGTTTTTATGGAACAACAGCAATGAGGTTGAGGTACCACAATGACGCTACCGGTTCATCTACCCTTCTTAGAAACATTATGATCGCTACCAATGACCATTTCTGAGTCCATAGAACACTTGCGATGGCTTGGATACTGTTCGAGTAAGTTTTGATTTTTGTATTGAAATCGAGAATTCTTTTATGGCAGCTTATCTATCTCCCTACGGGTATGGCCTTCCTTTTCAAATCCCAAACCGGTCAACCTCTCTGCATGGGCGGCGGGCGGCGCTGCACTGCCTCCCAGCCCGCTGATGGCTGAAGCGCCTCTCACCCATTCCACCCCATTAAAGCAAGCAGCCGCAACACTAGGACTTTCCTCCCAACATGGATGAACTCAGATTCAATAGACAAGAGTCAATTTTGTGAAGGAAAAAACTTCTCAATCCCTTGATATTTTTAGGAGTAGTATATTTATTCTATGGGACATTTTTTCCTTTAATTGATCAGCTTAAAATTGTTATTTTTTTCTCACCTTCCTACATCTTCTAACTTTGTTAGCCGAGGATTTCTTTTGGGTAGATTCTACTCCTCTCTCTCTCTCTCTCTTTGTAATTAATCTTTAAATCAATATAGTTGCCTCTTTCTTTCAAAAACAAAAAAAAGAAAAGTTGTCATTATAACAGTACAGCCACAAGCACTAAGCAAAATCTGATCACAAGGCAAAGCAAAGGAACATGAATGTTACTAAAATATAAGATAAACAAAGTGGCTTGTAGCGCCAGAAGCAGAAGTGGATCCACAAGAAGAACGAAACGAGCTTTCTCTTTCCTGCCAACGCCGGTGAAGACTTCTCAGAGATCCCTTCTTTCCATCTTGCCGGTGACCCACACACAGAAGAACAGCCGAAGTAGCCGTTTTGCCATGAACAGAAGCTGCCTTCCCCTTCGTGCATTTTAACCCAACACACAATTTTGTAAGCCTGCTCTTCTACCAATCCAAGCCTTCGATCTCCGCTCGGACAAGCACACAAAAGGCATAAAAGGAACCAATTAGTCCGAAGGAAAAGCACTGCTGAAAGATGTCAGAAAACCAACTGCATGGAAACAAACTCTCCTCACCCCAATCTTGATGTGGGTATTAATTGGAAATGTACAAACACTAATTAAACTGGAAGAGCACTAATCCATTATGATTTTATTACAAGACAAAAGAATGAATTGGGAGAATCAAAAACATGCAGATTGGAGGAACAGATGGCAGGTAACCTCTCAAAATCACTTGACAGTATGCTAGAACAAAATTCTTGGTCTCTGATTGTAACAATTGGTTCACAAAAGTTGCCAGATGATGTCAAATTAGAAATAAAAAAAAGTTCTAAACAGAGATTGGGTATCGTCAGATTAATATATTGCTTTCGATATCATCCTTGGAAATAGATTAGTCAAATATCAGAAGATAAAGTTCAAAGCATAATACATTCAAGCAGCTTATCATGTCTCTCATGCAATCAACAAGTCAAAGTGGCCAAATCCATTTACTCCCATCGTCGAATAGCTACTCAAAGCAGTTATAGATCCCTTTGATTTAGGGATGAAGCATTATCCTACTCAAATTAGAACCAAAAAGGTTATTTTTATTTGCCATCAAAATAAAGAGGATGGTTCAATCCCCCGCTGGATGGTCAAAAGTCAAAAGCCAAAGCATAAGTTGCTTGATTTCTCTGCAAGAACACATACAACTCCACTAGTCCAAAGGGAAAACAATCCATAACTAGCACATCATTTTTCGAGGCTCACCAGTCAATTTTCCCGGGCTGCTACCCACTAACTTTAAGCAACTCCGCACCTCACAAGGAGAATGATTCTTCAATTTTCTTCCAAGCATCTCTAGCGTCACCTTTGATTCCCTTCCCCATCCTTGAGATGACATCCTTTGCCTCGTTTACACGTGAACTCTTCACCAATCCATCGATCAATCCTTTCACAGTCTCAAATGGCGGTGCCCATTTCTTTTTCAAACACTCTTTGCAAATCTCTACTCCTTTTCCAAACTCTCCTTTCTCAACCAAATCCTCCAGCAATGTAGTGTATGTCTTGAAATCGGGTGAAACACGAGTGTCATCGGGCCTCATGAACCCCTTCATCCTCTCGAAAACCTTCATAGCTGAATCCATGTTCCCTTCTTTGCAAAAGCCATCGATCAAGGTATTGAAGCTAAGCCTATTCGGCTGGATTGTTTTAGATTGCATCACATCCAACAACTCCTCTGCCTGTAAGCTCTTACCTTGTGCACAAAGCGCAGCAATCCTACAATTAAAAGTGCCCACATTTGGGCTAAATTTCTTCCTATTGAACTCTTTGAGAAACTCATCGAATCCAGAATAATCCCCCTTCTTTAAATACCCTTCCAAGACTGTGTTGTAGCAAATGATGTCGGGCTCCACGCCCTTATCAGGCATTTCATCAAGCAAGGCGCGTGCCTTCTCAACCTCGTCGATCGAGCAGAGAGCTCTGAGTAGGACATTGTAAGAGGCGATGCCCGGAGCGATCCCGAACTCAACGGCGGCACGATCAAAGACGTCCTGAAGGCGATCGACGCAGTCGTTCTTTAGAAAGGCCGACAAGAGGGCGCAGAGCGATCGATCCGTGCGCCGGCAGCCGAGGCCAGGCATGGCCTCGAAGGTGCGGAAGGCATGGTCGGGCATGCCGGCTTCGGAGTAGAGAGAGAGCAGGCGGAGGAGGAAACCCTCCGACTTAGGGGGGTCGGGGTTGGACTTGGCGCCCTCCAGGAGGCGCTCGATGAGGTCCGGGCGGTGGTGGCGAGCGAGCTTCTGGATCGAGAAGCGGTAGATTGGGCGGTCGTCGTAGAAGGAAGGGTCGTGTGCGGCGGACTCGAAGAGGGAGACGAGACGGTCGGGGTCGGACTCGGAGCGGATGGCGGACTTAGCGGCGGATATTGGATCGGAGGAGGGAGTGGGTGAAGTGGCGGTGGTGGCGGCGGTTGAGAGAGCGGAGAAGCGGCGGCGGAAGAGGGGGATTCTTAGAGATCGACGCAGTGCCGCCGCCATTGGTGGAGTTGGGGACTCTGTTGATTAGCAATCGCTAGGTTTCGGACTGCAGGATTTAGCCGTCGTATAGTTGGCGTATATCAAAGGCGCTTTTGGTCCGAGTAAGTGACGGGTCGGATTTTTTAACTCACACCCTTTGCGGATCAGGTTAGGTTGTTCCTCTCCGGAGTGGGAGTTGTGTGTTTTTGAGACGGGTAATGTCCCAATTAAATGTTGATTTGGATTTTGAACTCTACCTAAATCTGTTTAAATTAAAGGACTATTTTTCTAGAAAGATGCTTCTGTTTTTATTTTTCTTTTCAAAATATATTTTTTGAATAATATTTAAAATATTTTTATCATTCGTTATAATTAAATGTATTGATTTGTTACAACATTTAGTTTGAAAACATTTTAAGTGATACAAGTGAACTAATAAACTAAACTAACTTCAAGAGTAGAGATTATAGCATAATAGTTGGTAGTAATAATAATAATAATAATAATAATAATAATAATAATAATAATAATAATAAGTGTTGTTTGTATAGGATGTATAAAAAAAAGGTAGTAGTAGTAGTAGTAGTAGTAGTAGTAGTAGTAGTAATAGTAATAATAATAATAATAATAATAAGTGTTGTTTGTATAGGATGTATATAAAAAAGGATTGAATTAGTGGATCTTAGGACCCAGAGAATAAGGAATTTTATAGTGGACAACTACCTAATGGCCAATCAAATGTCCAGTTAAATTCTATCGTCGCCAAGAATAAGAAGAAAACAATTCTCATGATGATCCAACAAAGCCGTTCAACATGGATATTGTTGAACACATCTCATAATGCAACAACTTTCTTGATGATGCTTCTGGTGACGCAATTTCATGTTGTCTAAGACCAAGCATAACCGATTTGCTGATTACAGAAGAGTATCTCATATTGCAAAGACCAAAAACCTAAATATAATATGAGGAATAAACGAAACAAGATCAAGTTATGACTCATTCCAAAGGAAATAACACTGAACAAGTACATCCTCCAAATGAATAAATAACATTATTTACAATCAAAAGATCCAAGTTTAGTTCCTCTCACCTTTCTCAACTACAAGTGGTATACTCCATCCAGATTCTTGCTTTGGAGAATCAAGTCTCACTCCCAAATTCACTTGATGCCTCCAGCAGCTCTACTTGGGCGTAGGATTTAAAACGGGTGTTCGTTCAGTCAAGCTGATGAATAAAGTTCTGCCAAAAAGCAAAGTTACATCTTAAATACTAGGAACTACGTAAACATAGAACAAGGAAGAGCAACACGTCCTGAGCTTAAAAATTACTATAACCAACCGAAATGGAGTCACCTCCCTAGTAAATGTGCCACATGAATTCACCGACTTCTGCTAGGACTAACGGAAGATCAAACCCACACTCGTCGATGAAAAAACATGGGAGGATGGTTGTGAAACAGGTACACTCCCAGCACCTGTTCTTATCTATCTAGTTTTATATCACTAGATCAGTGACATTTTAAACAGAATCCTCATAATTGTGTGATTAATAATTCTTCTTGGAGAAGAAACCATCCATGTCAAAACAAGAGGAAACAAGATATAACCAAGTGATGCCCTTGACAAAGTGTGGAGAAGTTTAAAGCATCAAAACTTACCTTCTTCTGACAACAAGAGTGGTGAGACATAAGACCAAGAACTCAATTGGAGGAGTTTGAAGCAACAAAGATTACCTTCTTCTGACAAGTAGAACAGCAGTGATACATGAGACCAAGAACTAAATGACTGGAAGGGTAAGTCATGAAGATAACTCTATCCAAGTCAAAAGTATGGTTGGGGATCTCCTTGGAACAGTCAACCTACTCCGGAGTCCACCTGGTGGTGCTGGAAGCCTTTTAATAAGTATATGTCTGTGTTAAAAGCTATATTTCATCCAATTATTGGAAATGGTGATCAACTAAATGTTTTGCATTACAATTGGATCTTTAACATTCCATTGGCCATTAAACCGATATTTTGTTAATATTTCTATTATTGATGGACATTGGCATGTTTCTAACCTTCTGCTTGATAATAAATGGAACGATTTGTTATTTGATCAATGCTTTGATGGTAATATTTGCAGGCTTCTCTCCCACATTGATATGGCTCCTCCTGAGAATGACAAATGGATTTGGAGAACTGACCTAAAGGGGCAACCATCAGCCAAACTAGCTTATAGGTACATCAAAGACTTGGATCAATCTAGTGGGAAGGTTGAAGGATGTTGGAGTGAATTGTGAAAACCAAGGATTGAAATATCGTACTGTACCGGAGTTTCGACCTTCTCTCGGTACGGTACAGTATTGTATACTGAACGATATACCATTCAGTATATATATATATAATCTTTTATTTATATATTTATATTATATATATATATATAATTTAAAAAAATGTGTGACGTCGCCTCTCTTCTCCCACAACGACGTCACAGAAAAACAAGGCGACGTCGCCTTTATATATATATATATATATATATTTTTTTTTTTTTTTTTTTTTTTTTTATAAATAAAAAAATATCGTCTGGTAGCGAGTGATCCACGTACCGGTTTACTCTCGGACTGGTATGTACCGCCCGTACCGAACGATATCATTCGAAACTGTATACCTTAGAGGAAACTTCCTATTATCTCTAAGGCTCTTTTATTTTGTTGAAAACTTTTACATCACAAGCTATCTACTTCAGTTAGGATGTCTTCGTTGGGTATTTGCCAATCATGATCATGTGTGTTATGTTTGTAATGAGGGTTGGGATGATCAAAATCATGTTTTCTTTGAATGTCCATTTGGTGGAAGGATGTGGACAATGCTTAGTAATAAGTTGGGTTCTGAATTATCTCATTTTGGGGAGTGGAAAGAGGTGCTTAGCTCAAGGAGAGGAGTGGCTTACCTGATCATCCTAGTTTAGTCAGATCCTTGATTGCCCATTGCCTTTGGCTGATTTGGAAGGCCAGGAATGATGTTCTATTTAATAACATAAGGACAGGCCACTCTACAGTTGTGTATGGGTCCGTTTCATATATAATGAACAGAAAATTGGACATAATGTCCAAAGGACATAGGAGCGAGGCACATCAAAATATCAAATTGTGGTGCAGTGGTGTAGACCTGATATTGGGTGGTTTAAGCTAAACATAGATGGAGCTTTTAATCCTCAAAGTTTAGATGGTGGAGCTGATCTTCTGATTAGAAACTCTAATGTCATGTGTCTTTGTGCAGGTTTTCTATTTGTGGAGCAAGGCAATAGTTGGATTAACAAGATGCTAGCAATTAAGAAAGGGCTGGAAGCTGCACTACTTAACAACATTGAGTGCATCATTGTTGAAACTGATGCATTGCAAATCATGAAAGCACTTAATGGAGAGGAAACACCACCATGGTGTATTTCAAACTGTCAAAATTGTGAAAGAGTTACAGAAACTATTTCGGGCTTGGAAAGTTTTGTATATGTTAGGGAAGAATCATAGTGCACATTGGCTTGTGAAGTTTGCCATGTCTACGAAATTCTGGTGTTGTATGGTCTGGCCATTGGCATCTTGAGTTCCATGTCATTTTGTTCATAGTTATAGTTGTAATAGCACTGTTTTTGGGTTAATAACTTAATATGAATCCTTTTTTGCTTTTGGTAAAAAAAATGAAGATAACTCTATCACAAACTCTTGTTAATTGGAGAGGAACATTTCATGCCTTATTCCTATTAAAGATAAATTTAATTTCTCAATACTAGCACCTAAAGATGCAACAGAAGTAAACTATAATGCCTGCATTCGAAGTCCATTTCTGATTGATCACAATAAATTCTGTAAAACCATAATGATAAGTAATATGCGCTACCAGGGATGGTTTGGCTTGCCATTGGTGTATGTCATAAAGAAGATTTATAAGCCCTTTGTAACCATAATGGAGTCAGAAAAATCAATGAAAAGCATATTAAAAATAGTATAGGGGAATTCTTTTCTAATTTCAATAGACAAAGTAAAATTATGTAAATCCATAGCCTTTTAAAAGAATTTACAAACTTTATTAAGCTTATAGGGCCTGAGCAATTATTTAACAATAACGCACATGCAAATAAGCAAGTTAGGCACAGGATCTAACCAGACCTTTAAGAGGACAAAGCTTGCCAAGATAGAATCGTTGTAGCACTCCAGAATATGTCCTTGTGTTTGTTTCCTTCTATGTGTAAAACAATGACTCCAAGTACTCATCAATATATGCAAGACATGGCCAATGATCAGTTCTTATTCGTACCAACGTTGATGAATGTCCTACTTCCATCTGGAAAAGGAGATGGAATCTGGGTGGTAGGAATATCAAAATAATAAAGGTACCAATTGTCCTCTTACTGACAGGTGAAAGATTCTCTGCATCACCCTGTTCATCAAAATATGGGAGCTGAAGAGGTACATTTTCAGAATATGGCACCAGCGCATTAACATCATGGGCAACAAAAGCTTCAGCATCATTTTCCCACACAACATCTCTAATAATTCCATTGTTCCTTACGATATTCACCAGTGGATCGCCAGTGACACTCACAACATATGAAGCCAGGTGCTTCTCAACATTCTTGATCAAAGAATCCAGAAATACTTCCAGAAGTTTCACAGATCGTGTGCCATGAATTGCTGCAGCACCTTTACCTCCACTAAGAGGGAACGTCTCACGTCCTGTGCTTGCAGAATTACCACAAGCCTCCCATAGTGCATGAAACAGATCATAATAGTATCCAGGCACCTCATCCTCTTCAATATCAGGTGGTATACTAGCCTTAAGAAACATATCTTCAATGCCAATTGCAACGCTCTGTAGCCTTCCGGAAATAACTTCCCCATTCTCTGCATTTGCCTTGATAGTAACATCAATAAGACCTGGCATTGGCTCACGAGGTTCCAATTCTATATTTACTGAAGCACGATGACTTGAGCCCTCCTCAAAGCTGTTGCCCGCAGGTATGATATCATATCTGTTTCTCAAAGGTTCACCGAGAAGAAAAGGTACCCGACATGGTGGAATTTTGCCATACTTAGCTGTTGATGAAAATGTGATAGTAGTTGCATACATAGCAGGCAACGTCTCCCCCTCTTCTGAATCAAAAGTAGATGAACCATCTCCCCAGACATGGCTAAATGGTTCAGACTCAAACCTTAGTATACAGGGTATTCTAATCTTAATTGCAGACGTGTGTCGGTAGTCAGGAATACATGAAAAATGCTTCCGGAGGACTCCCAGAATTTCTGCCACATTTGCATCCATCACTCTCAGTGGTTCCTTAATATAACTTATTTGTTCAAAGTTCATTTCACCATCCTTGTCTGATTCTGCAGAAGGAGAAATGCTGATATCACTTATACCTACAACATTACTTGCTTCCGTGTTATCTTCCATGTTTGATTTCGGTATAACTAATGACCATGACTGTTTCACAATAAGTGGAACAACCCTTTCAAGATGAATATAAGAAGAGACACCGCCTGACTTTTTGATGTTTTCCGAGTGGCGAGGTGATGGAACTTGGAAAAGTGAGCCTGGGTGAGGAGATGGTGAGACTCCTGAAGGCTCTTCACCAAGATTCAGCACCTGCCTTAGCTTCTTCCCAGGAATGCAGACAAGCATCCGCAGATAGATCCTGAAATTGGTGTCGATAGTATTAATGACGAAAACTTGGATATGAGTCCAACAGAATATAACTTTGTAATTACCTTGCATTGTCACGAACTTCCAAGTCTGGGTAGCATTGGCAAATAAATGCTAGAAGGCGTGACAAAGGAAGGAAAATCCTTGAGCTGTGGTGATGCTTAAGCATCATCCTGCAGATACCCAACACTTTAGTCCCCTGAGACCATAAACTCAACCCTGAGTTTGGTCCATGTTTCACTGATATAGAAACAATATGCCTCATAAGTAACTCTAACAAACCATGGGGTGGAATGGTATCATTCTCAGCAATCCTCTCAAAAATGGGAAAATAAGAAGTCAACCGGTATCCCATCTCAAGTTTCGGAAGCAAATGCTCATCAAGTTTCTGGAGCAGTCGCTCCCCTACGGACCGGTGACCCTTGCATTTCAACAGTTGGTCGATAAAAATGCCAATGACCAGAACCAAACCGTGGTGCTCCAATGCCAAATTTACCAACATACTCTGCATATAGTCAAGTAATTAAAAATTAAGAACTTACACACATGAAGGAAAAACGATACTATTGTGGAGAGGAACCTCTCTCACCTGAAGGGTGCTGAATATGGTGGAATCCATGAGAAAAACAAGCTGAGGTTCCTCTGAGCAATCATCACGATGTGGGATGACTCCAACCAAGAACTTGTGAAGCGTCCGAAAGGCAACCGAGGTCTCTGTGCTCCACGGCGGTAGCCACTTGTAAGCAGAGATGCAAACCAACCCATCCTGAAAGAGCTTCACTATCAAGGCCCTTCGACCATCCTCCTCCCCCTTTCTTCTCATTTCCAAAGTATCCAAACTCGCTGCAATGCACGCTAAAGCATCAAGCTTCTTGGCTTTCAAAGCCAGAGGATCAAAAACCCCAGGGTAAAATCTGGGCGCCAAGGGAGCAAGCGAGTCCTTTCCCTTGCCAAGCCTAGGCGAGCCCAGCAGCCAGTGGAGCGCGAGAAGACGAAACACGAGGGGCTGGTGGGCTTCTCTGGCCATAAGGGCGAGGCGGCGAGCGATGTTGCGCTCGTCCTCGCCAGCAAAGGCATCTGGGAAGCCGGAATAGAGCATGAGAACGATATGGCAGAGGATTGGGTGATACGAGTAAATCAGGCCAGAGAACTGCACCTTCAGGAGCGCCCCGCCCGTCGGCACGTGCTGCTCCAGCGCGCCAGCGATGCTGGTCAAGATCGAGACCAGCTCCATGGTGGCGGCCGGTGTCAGGGCCTGCGGCCGCTCCCAGAGGAACCCCAGAACCCGCTTGATCTCCCTCAGGTTCACCTCCGAGGGCTCGCGGTCACGATCGGCAGAATGGTGAGACAAGAAACAGCTAGGGGCACTAAAGGGCACGAGGGGGACGGAGGTGGAGAGGATGGAGGTTGGGGAGGAGAGAAGACCAGGGCGGAGGACAATGTCACGGACGACAGTGGCGAGGAGAAGAAGGTAGCTTTGTGCGACGTGGGTGCGCTCGGCCTGGGCGAGGGCCCAGAGGTGGCCGGCGGCGTCGGCAAGGAGGCAAGGGAAGGCAGACTCGAGCTCGCGGAGGCACTCGCAGGCAGCGGCGCGGGACTGGCGGTCCGGACCGTGATTCGGGCGGTTGGTGACTGTGAGGAGGGCTTCCACGAGGGGCTCGAGGAGAGCGGCGGAGGAAGCGTCGAGTGGGGCGTCGAGGGAGGAGACTGCAGCGGAGACGGCGGTAGCCATAAACTGGTCGCGGAGGAGGGCGGCGGCGGGAGCGGGAGAAGGGTCGGAAGCGGAGGGGGACGAGGATAGGAGGAGGGATCGGAGGGCGTCGATTAGAGGGGGAAGGGAGTCGGAGGGGGGTGGGGCAGAGGTAGGTGAGGAGAGGAGGTCGTCGATGAAGAGGAGGAGGAGGGGTTTGAGGTGGGAGGCGAAGTCGCGGCGGAGGAAAGCGTTGAGTGCAAGGTCGAGGAGGGGGAGGGGCAGCCACCGGTCGCAGCGGGCGGGGGAGCCGGAACCGAAGTCGTCGAGGAGGGTCTCCCACTCCTGCAGGGAAAGCGAGGGCGATGGCGGCTGCTTCGCCATCGATTGCTGCTTCTCCATCTCTCTTCGATTTGAATTCCTAATCCTCTTCACAATCTAGCACTTGATATCGCAGGAGGAGGAGGTTGCCATTGAAGAGGGGAGGATGGTGGCGAGAGGGAGGAAAGAGAGAGGACGGCGTGGTAAATGTGGAAGCGAGATTTGGAATCAGAATGTCATCAAAAGAATACGGATCAAATCGATCGAACTCATACCCGGCCCGTTAACAGCCCTGGATCCGCTTCCCCGCCTCCGATATGGCCGTCGTCGGTTAAGAACAGTTGCCAATTCTGGTAAAAATAGGATTTGAATGTATTTATTATATGGTTCATGTTTTTTTGGCTTAATTACTTACTTCTTCAAAGTTATATTCTCAAATTAATCATCGGTTTGTTCTTTAAATAATTCTCTAACAATTTATTTCGTAGAAATCAAATCACAATCCAACATTTATACAATATAAAAATAAATTGTAATTACACTCGATTTTCTTTTATTGGTTTGACTTGGAAATTTCTATTGCATCCAGCGATTGTCATATCAGACTGACTTTTAAAACCCTAATTTTCTAAATTCGATCACTATTATTTTGGACATCTAAGAATTGACTTCAAATGCAAACTATTTCCTCAATCAAGCTTTCAAGTTACCTGTGAAAATGATATTTCATCTCCTGCCACTACTGTAGATTTAAGACTTCAGGGGAGGTTTAATCTTATGGACAGTCTCCTAACTAACTAAAAAGTTGCATAGCTTTTATCCAACAAATCAATCTGGAATTGATTGATCTCTCACAGTATGAAATCAATTCACAGCCAAACAAAGAACATAATCTTCTGTGCAACTAATCTTTTACTGAGCTTTCACCAACCACATTGTTCTTGTCCCTGTCTGTCACCAGCTATGTCATCGTCTCCTTTCTCGTCTTCACAATGCTCCTCGATTCCTTTAACATGCACTTGAATCCCAAGTCCTGAACGCAGCGCTCTCATCCTCCATCCGTAGTCTTTTAGGTGGTCGACGATGGCTTTCAACTCCGCCACAGAAAGCGATCCTTCGTGGTCGTCACCGTCTTCGGAGAACCCCTGATTGATCGCCGAGAATCTCGGCGCGAAGCGACTTGATCTCCGACTATGCTCCGACTCTTTCGACGCCGCCGACTTCATGCGGTTCCTTGCGACGACGGTCACGCTGTTGATCATGCTGTTGCTCGTAGACCATGAGAGATGATGAGATGAATAGGGGAAGAGAAGTGGAGGGCCACGAAGGAGATCAAGCAACGAGGTAGATGAAGGAATGGCCATGGGTTACTATGATCGAAAGCAATGATTGATGCTGCTGTGTGTGACATATATACAATGGATTTTGTCAATCAAGAATAAATATAAAATAATATTATAGTGAAGAGAATCACATATAATGGTTCTTATGATTCATAATATTTTTTACCTAATATTTTGCTTTCTTAATATGTCTCCGTCAGATGAAAGAAAGGAATATATCTTTATCGAGTAGCATATCTTTTTTATCTGCATGTATGTTTTCAATATTTTTAATATAAATCAATTTTCACTTTTTTTTTTGCTTAAAAATTAAATACGGTTTGAAATCAGTTTCTACTCTACGAGTTTTAATAGATAATATATCTCCTTCAAAATATTGAAATACTATCCTTATATTCATTCCTCACATTAAAATTCATGAAAAACTTAGATTAGCCATTATTGATTATGATGGCGCCAAATGATTTGGTCTTTGCTAAATGATTTTTTAATTATAATCAAAATATTCTTAATAAAATCATAAAAAGATAGTGATTATTTTTTGACTAAGTTTCACTTGAATTTTCAGAATTGAATTGATTTTTTTTAGTTGGAGACTGATTCAACTAAATCATAACTATTTAATCGATTTAATTAAGCCCTATATTACCCCTTGAATTTTTTTTTTTCAAATTACCCTTTTATCTCCTTAGCCTCACTCCACCTCCTTCTCTTTCTCCTCCTTCTCTCACTTCACCTCTATAGCTGCTCCTCTCACTCCGCTACCTTCTCCCCATCCTCCTCCTCAATCTCTCTCTTGGCTTTCTTCTCCTCCCCCACCTCATCATCCTCCAACTCCAACATTAACATTGCCCCCTCTCTCTCATCCTCCTCCCATTCCACCCCCGTCTCCTCATCCTCTCACTCTAACTTCAACGTCGCCTCCTCCTATTCCATTGCCTTCTCCCTTCTCTCCTTCATTCTCCTCCCTCTCCCCCTCCTCCCCCTCCTCCTCCTCCTCATCAAGGTTTACCTTTAAAAAAAATCACTCTCGAATTATATTTGATCATAAATTTAACATAAAACATATAATTTTAAAAAATTAACATCTTAAATTCATAAAAAATTAAAAATATATAATATTAAATATCTTACATCTTATCTTAGTACTTTCAAAGAAATTTGGATAGATTTCATAAAAATTTAAAGAGTTATAATTGTGTTATACTGAAGTTATACTTGATTACATATTCAACCTAAAACTATTCTATTTCAAAAATTAATTATTCTAAATTTGTAAAAATAATATATATATATATATATATATATATATATATATATATATATTAAATAAATTATCATCTCACTCTAGTAAATCTAAAGAAGTTTAAAAAGATCTAGTAAAAATTCAATGAGTTACATTTGATCATCGATCTAACCCAAAAATATTATGTTTAAAAATTTATTTACCCTAAAATCATTAAAATAATAATAATAAATACTAAATATTTTAGAATCATTTGTTAGTATTTCTAGATAAATTTAGATTGATTTGATAAAAATATATTTGTTATACTCGTATTATATTTAGGACACTCGTTTATAAATTCAACAATGTTCAACTCGATCCGATTTAAATCGGTCCGAACCATGATGGCCAGAGCAAATCAAACAGACCTATGGATCTGCTTGAAATACTCGACGGACGTTATCAATATTTATTTAAAAAAGGATCACCCTTTGATAAAATATAATTATAGGATATGTCATTTGGTAAAAACTCAATACTAGGGTTTTTAATAGTAAATTAATCATAAAAAATAAATAAATTAGGTTATTGTTGATAAAATAATATTATCTTAATTAATTAAAAGAATCTTTTACCTAATTTATTAGATTTTGTCCAATATATTATCATTTTAAATACTCCTCTTCAAAGTGGAGATATTCAAAATGCTCAACTTATGTAGATGTAAATAAAAAAAAAACATCTTTCCAAATAGTTTAGATTTAGTTAAATATATGTAATTTGAGAATACTATAAAGTAAATATAGTAGTAATCTAAAATTAGATTGAATCTTTTTTTGTCTAACCACATGACAATCAAATTCAATATGATTGGTGACGTGGTTTATTGAATATACAAATATTGCTTCTTGATTATCAGAAAACAAGAACTTGAAAAATTAACTCATAAATATTGTAAACAATATCTCAATTAGATAAATTCATAGATGATTATTGTGATAGTCCTATAGTCTATATTCTCCTTCCACTGAGGAATGAAATGATGGGGATATAAACAGGAATAATCTTTGTATAGGAACAAATACTAGAAGACCAAAATACGCAGCGGAATAAAATGGAAACACAATCAAACAGAACACCAAGATATACGTGGAAAACCCCTTCAATGTGAAGGGTAAAAATCACGGGGCAAACTAGAGATAATCCACTATGAGAATAATGAATATACAAATCTCAATCTCTTGCCCAAAACCCTAGCAACAACCACAAGAGAATAACTGGGATACAAGGATCACGTCACTGCCCACAATATCTAAAACCTCCCAAGTAATCACAGCAAGAGCCTACTGTAGATTTGATCTAACCTGAGATGAGAACACTACTAGATGATTATGAACAGTCTCTCTGCGTTGTCCTTGTCTTCTTCCCTTTCTTTCTCTTCCTTTTCTGCCTTGTTCTCATTCTTCTCTTTGGAATCTCGTGGCTTCAAAGATCTGCCTCGTTGCTGTCTTTTTATAGCTTTAATCTGCATCTAAAATGCAGCCACCACACCCCCCTAGTCTTAATTAGGGTTAGGTTAAGAGGGGGTGTGGGTTGTGGGCTGATAAAGCCCACATGGGCTGAATATGGGCCATCAGCCCAACAACCTCCCCCTTCAGCCCATAAGGGAGGTTGTCTCATGACTCCTCAATGTGAAGTCATACCAACCAACTGCCGGCATATCTCCTGTCTTTCTTCTTGCTCAACATGTCCTGCAGGTAAATCAACATCAGGCTCTACACTATTTTCCTGCACATCTCCCCCATCACCCTGATATACTGGAGGAATAACTGGGTCACAATATGCTAATCCTTCTACAAAAGTCTTGGCTGGTGCCTTCTTCTTCAAATCCTCAAAGGTTTGATTCTCAAAGAAGACCACATCTCTACTCCTGAACACCTTTTGCTTTTCTGGATCCCACAGCCTGTAACCAAACTGATCATGTGAGTAACCAAGAAAAATACATTCTTTAGACTTACCATCCAGCTTGGACCTCATTATCTGGAACATGTGCAAATGCACGACAACCAAACACTCTCAAATGCCTGTAGGAAACATCTTTCCCTGACCATAAATGCTCTGCAACATCACCATCTAGGGCTGTACATGGTGATAAGTTGATCACATCAACTGCAGTCCTCAAAGCCTCATCCCAAAACCTTTTGGGTAGCTTGGCCTGTGAAAGCATACATCTGATCTTTTCCATGATAGTGCGGATCATCCTCTCTGCAATTGCATTATGCTGAGGAGTACCAGGAACTGTCATCTCATGTTGGATCCCATGTAACCTGCAATAGTCATTAAACAATCCCGTATACTCACCACCATTATCTGATCTTATGCATTTCAATTTCCTTTCTGTCTCCCTTTCAACCCTGGCATAAAACTCTTTAAAGACATTAATAACCTGATCTTTGGTCTTCAAAGCATAAGCTCAAACTTTCCTGGAAAAATCATCTATAAAAGTGACAAAATAAAGTGCACCACTTATACCAAGAACATCAACAGATCCACCAGGAGTTTTTGTCCTCAAAGTACCACATACATCTGTATAAACACGATCTGAGGCATGCATTTTTCTAGACAAAGCAGCACTAGCAAATGAAACTCTATGTTTTTTACCAACCAAACAATCAATACAAGGGTTCAGATGTATACCTCTGAGATATGGCAATACCACTCTAATGGAAAGAGCTTGCAGCCCCTTCTCGCTCATGTGTTCCAATCGCCTATGCCACAACTCCATACTGAAGTCTTTCTCTGTAGCATTTAACTGCTCACCATAAGCTTTAGCCTGCAACCTGTACAAAGTATGACATTTCTTTCCACTAGCTATAACAAGAGAACCCTTACTGAGCTTCCATTGCTCTTTGTAAAATCTGCTTTCATACTCTTCATCATCTAGTCTTCCAACTGAAATTAAATTCAGCCTCAAGTCAACCACATGCCTCACATCCTTAAGTACTAACTTGCAGCCAAGGTTGGTCTTTAAATGGATATCACTCATGCCAACGATGTCTGTTGTGCCATAGTTGCCCATCTTGACAACACCAAAGTTTCCAGACCTGTATGTAACAAAAAATCCCTCCGTGATGTAGCATGATAAGAAGCACCTGTGTCAATCACCCACTCAAGATCCTGACACACACAAGAAAAAATATCATCAAAAGGAGACAAAATCAAATAATCACCACCCTGCATTGTAGTTGTAGTATTATCCTTTGACTCTGTAGACTCCACTTCTTTTCCCTTTTTCTTGTTCTTCTTAGGTTGCTTACATTGGTTCTTGTAATGTCCTTTCTCACCACAGTTATAGCAAACAATATCTTTTCTTGATCTTGACTTGCTCCTACCCATACGTGAACTGCTTCTAGACTTTGACATTCCTCTGTTCTTTGAGATAAGTGCCTGTGAATCATTCTGAGATGTTGTCGAACTCTTTCTTCTCAACTCCTCATTCAACAAACTGCTTGTTACTTGACTCATAGTGACAATACCATCTGGCGTAGAATTACTAAGGGAAACCACTAGTGTCTCCCAACTTTCTGGTAATGAACTGAGAAATAACAATGCCTGCAACTCATCATCAAGAGACATTTTCATAGAGGATAACTGGTTAGTAATACTCTGCATTTCATTCAAATACTCAGCAATAGAAGCACCCTCTCTATATTTTAGGTTCACAAGTTTTCTGATCAAAATAGCTTTGTTGCCAGCTGTTTTTCTTTCATAGAGACTTTCCAATTTTTTTCAAAGAGAATATGCAGAAATTTCAGTAGAAACATGGTGAAAGACACTATCATCAAGCCACTGTCTAATAAACCCAATTGTTTTTTGATCTAACCTCTTCCACTCATCATCTGTCATAGTTGTAGGTTTTGCACTATCCCCCTGCAAATGTCCATACAAATCCTTGCAATACAAGAGATCTTCCATTCTTTGTTTCCATATCATCCAATTGTTTCCATTCAAACTAATCATGCGAGAAACATAACTGGCCTCCATGTTCAAATACAAAAATTAAATCACCGAAACCTTGCTCTAATACCAATTGATGGGGATATAAAGAGGAATAACCTTTGTATATGAACAAATACTAGAAGACCATAATACGTAGCGGAATAAAATGGAAACACAATCAAACAAAGCACCAAGATATACGTGGAAAACCCCTTCAATGTGAAGGGTAAAAACCACGGGGCAAACTAGAGATAATCCACTATGAGAATAATGAATATACAAATCTCAATCTCTTGCCCAAAACCCTAGCAACAACCACAAGAGAATAACTGGGATACAAGGATCACGTCACTGCCCACAATATCTAAAACCTCCCAAGTAATCACAGCAGGAGCCTACTGTAGATTTGATCTAACCTGAGATGAGAACACTGCTAGATGATTGTGAACAGTCTCTCTACGTTGTCCTTGTCTTCTTCCCTTTCTTTCTCTTCCTTTTCTGCCTTGTTCTCCTTCTTCTCTTTGGAATCTCGTGACTCCAAAGATCTGCCTCATTGCTGCCTTTTTATAGCTTTAATCTGCATCTAAAACGCAGCCACCACACCCCCCTAATCTTAATTACGGTTAGGTTAAGAGGGGGTGTGGGCTGTGGGCTGATAAAGCCCACATGGGCTGAATATGGGCCATCAGCCCAACAACCTCCCCCTTCAGCCAATAAGGGAGGCTGTCCCATGACTCCTCAATGTGAAGCCATACCGACCAACTGTCGGCATATCTCTTGTCTTTCTTCTTACTCAACATGTCCTGCAGGTAAATCAACATCAGGCTCTACACTATTTTCCTGCACATCTCCCCCATCACCCTGATATACTGGAGGAATAACTGGGTCACAATCTGCTAATCCTTCTACAGAAGTCTTGGCTGGTGCCTTCTTCTTCAAATCCTCAAAGGTTTGATTCTCAAAGAAGACCACATCTCTGCTCCTGAACACCTTCTACTTTTCTGAATCCCAAAGCTTGTAACCAAACTGATCATGTGAGTAACCAAGAAAAATACATTCTTTAGACTTACCATCCAGCTTGGAACTCTCATTATCTGGAACATGTGCAAATGTACGACAACCAAACACTCTCAAATGCCTGTAGGAAACATCTTTCCCTAACTATACATGCTCTGCAACATCACCATCTAGGGCTGTACATGGTGATAAGTTGATCACATCAACTACAGTCCTCAAAGCCTCATATCAAAACCTTTTGGGTAGCTTGGCCTGTGAAAGCATACATCTGATCTTTTCCATGATGGTGCGGTTCATCCTTTCTGCAATTGCATTATGCTGAGGTATACCAAGAACTGTCATCTCATGTTGGATCCCATGTGACCTGCAATAGTCATTAAACAATCCCGTATACTCACCACCATTATCTGATCTTATGCATTTCAATTTCCTTTCTATCTCCCTTTCAACCCTGGCATGAAACTCTTTGAAGACATTAATAACCTGATCTTTGGTCTTCAAAGCATAAGCCCAAATTTTCCTGGAAAAATCATCTATAAAAGTGACAAAATAAAGTGCACCACTTATACCAAGAACATCAACAGATCCACCAGGAGTTTTTGTCCTCAAAGGACCACATACATCTGTATAAACACGATCTAAGGCATGCATTTTTCTAGACAAAGCAGCACTAGCAAATGAAACTCTATGTTGTTTACCAGCCAAACAATCAATACAAGGGTTCATATGTATACCTCTGAGATCTGGTAATACCTCTCTCTTGGAAAGAGCTTGCAGCCCCTTCTCGCTCATGTGTCCCAATCGCCTATGCCACAACTCCATACTGAAGTCTTTCTCTATAGCATTTAACTGCTCACCATAAGCTTTAGCCTGCAACCTGTACAAAGTATGACATTTCTTTCCATTAGCTATAACAAGAGAACCCTTACTGAGGTTCCATTGCCCTTTGTGAAATCTGCTTTCATACTCTTCATCATCTAGTCTTCCAACTGAAATTAAATTCAGCCTCAAGTCAACCACATGCCTCACATCCTTAAGTACTAACTTGCAGCCAAGGTTAGTCTTTAAATGGATATCACTCATGCCAACGATGTCTGCTGTGCCATAGTTGCCCATCTTGACAACACCAAAGTTTCTAGACCTGTATGTAGCAAAAAATCCCTCTGTGGTGTAGCATGATAAGAAGCACCTGTGTCAATCACCCACTCAAGATCCTGACACACACAAGAAAAAATATCATCAGAAGGAGACAAAATCAAATAATCACCACCTTGCATTGTAGTTGTAGTATTATCCTTTGACTCTGTAGACTCCACTTCTTTTCCCTTTTTCTTGTTCTTCTTAGGTTGCTTAAATTGGTTCTTGTAATGTCCTTTCTCACCATAGTTATAGCAAACAATATCTTTTCTTGATCTTGACTTGATCCTACCCATACGTGAACTGCTTCTAGACTTTAACCTTCCTCTGTTCTCTGAGATAAGTGCCTGTGAATCATTCTGAGATGTTGCCGAACTCGTTCTTCTCAACTCCTCATTCAACAAACTGCTTGTTACTTGACTCATAGTGACAATACCATCTGGTGCATAATTACTGAGGGAAACCACCGATGTCTCCCAACTTTCTGGTAATGAACTGAGAAGTAACAATGCCTGCAATTCATCATCAAGAGACATTTTCATAGAGGATAACTGGTTAGTAATACTTTGCATTTCATTCAAATGCTTAGCAATAGAAGCACCCTCTCTATATTTTAGGTTCACAAGTTTTCTGATAAAAAAAGCTTTGTTGCCAGCTGTTTTTCTTTCATAGAGACTTTCCAATTTTTTCCAAAGAGAATATGCAAAAATTTCAGTAGAAACATGGTGAAAAACACTATCATCAAGCCACTGTCTAATAAACTCAATTGTTTTTCGATCTAACCTCTTCCACTCATCATCTGTCATAGTTGTAGGTTTTGCACTATCCCCTTGCAAAGGTCCATACAAATCTTTGCAATACAAGAGATCTTCCATTCTTAGTTTCCATATCATCCAATTGTTTCCATTCAAACTAATCATGCGAGAAATATTACTAGCCTCCATGTTCAAATACAAAAATTAAATCACCAAAAACCCGCTATGATACTAGTTGATGGGGATATAAACAGGAATAACCTTTGTATAGGAACAAATACTAGAAGACCAAAATACGCAGCGGAATAAAATGGAAACACAATCAAACAGAACACCAAGATATACGTGGAAAACCCCTTCAATGTGAAGGGTAAAAACTACGGGGCAAACTAGAGATAATCCACTATGAGAATAATGAATATACAAATCTCAATCTCTTGCCCAAAACCCTAGCAACAACCACAAGAGAATAACCAGGATACAAGGATCACGTCACTGCCCACAATATCTAAAACCTCCCAAGTAATCACAGCAAGAGACTACTGTAGATTTGATCTAACCTGAGATGAGAACACTGCTAGATGATTGTGAACAGTCTCTCTGCGTTGTCCTTGTCTTCTTTCCTTTCTTTCTCTTCCTTTTCTGCCTTGTTCTCCTTCTTCTCTTTGGAATCTCGTGGCTCCAAAGATCTGCCTCATTGCTGCCTTTTTATAGCTTTAATCTGCATCTAAAACGTAGCCACCACACCCCCCTAATCTTAATTAGGGTTAGGTTAAGAGGGGGTGTGGGCTGTGGACTGATAAAACCCACTTGGATTGAATATGGGCCATCAGCCCAACATGAGCAACATTTTGTTATCCTTTTGTCTTTCAAGAGATGCTTGAGAGAAACCTCAAGCAAAAAAACATAAGATCCGACAAAAGAAAAATAATAATTTTCTCATAATAAATCAGTCTCCCTAATTGGCATCATAATGTTAAGTTAAATCTAGGTTATTCTTTATCGAAAAAAATTGACCATGTTATAGTGTTTATTTTAAATATTACAAACTTCGATTTGTTGTGATAGTTATATTGTTTTTGAGGTTGATGTAAATTGACTAAGAAGGTGCATCTAGAAAGTTTTTATCTGGGATTATAATCATAAGACAAATAAGTGAGCTAACAAGTCTTTTTAATTTAGAGATAGAATTTATAACCATCAAACATGGATTTATTGTAAAGAGACAAATATAATTCTGATATGTATTAAGACCAAAATTAATTTTTTTGAATGTGCTGCTTCCAACCTTGATAAATATTGAACTTTTCAATATTATTTTTATTCTATGGAGAAATCCTTTGAGAGTTGTTACCATGGCAATAAGGTCATTTCCAATAATAATTATATCAACTACATAATTTCTTTTAAAAATATATATTAACACTTAAAAAAAGAGCATTACAGTTTTTAGCTGAGGCTGCTTCCAAATTTTGCAGGATTATGAACCAATGTGTTAAGTTGTCTAGGAATGAAGCTGACCTTAATAACCTTTAGGCTCATCATGCAGAGATTATAACTTTTAGACACCAGAGACTATTTGTATGGCCATTGACATAGTTGACAATGTCAGTTGAGTTGAACGGATCCATAAACCCTCGAGCTCCACATAAACGAGGGCTTCAAGAATTGCTAATCCTTCTGCCATTGTATTACATTATATGCCTTCATTGTCGCACAACCAACCGCTCCATTGAGCGCCCATGATCGAGAAACCAATGCCTGCAAAAGTAGAGGATGGGTTATATGAATCATCTTGGGGTTTTGATAGTACCAATGGTTGACAATTAGGCTTTCACAAAATGAGAACTAAGGAAAGACCCCGCACAAACCACCATTTGCCAAGTAGGGCCTTGGACATTTCTTCATCGGTGAGGAACCAAGAGTAGAAGAAGAATCCCTGTTGCCATATCAATGATATATAATCCATTGGTGAGGCTCTAGAGTTTAGGAAGGATAGTTTTACGGGCTTCGAGAGAGAGAGGGAGAGTTTGCTTAAGAACTTACCATAGAGGTAGCATCTCCAGGCCTCCCTCGCTGTGGGAGAAGACGGAGAAAGGGAAGGGGAGCAAGTGCTCCTCCTCCCCCACCATCTCCCAGTGTTTTGCTCAGCTCAGATGTTGGCATCCAACTATCATCTACATAAATTAATATTAACGTAAAAGAACATCTACATACTTGCGTGAACACTAAATAGTTTACCATGGATTACTTGATACCAACTTTTCAAATAGCCATAGAAACTTCATGTACATTAATCAAGATAATTTTGATAATTTCAATTGGGAAGGGAGACAGAAAAACCAAAAACCAAATTCAAAAGAATAAATCTAGAGATCAATAATCAAAGAATATATCATGAAATTAACATAAGATTTAACATGGGTCGATAACTCCCCACTTATATCCATCGTAAAAGAAAAATAAATTCTTCGATAAGTTCAATTACAAGATTTTTAATTTATCCCACTTAAGAATAATCTCTCACTAGAGAGAAACTTTGGGAGCACTCAAAGTATATTATTCTTTCATTTTCTCTTATCAAAATCCGAAGTGTATTTATATAAACAAATCTTAATTCTCTATAGACTCTTTTTACTTGAATCTCTAATCTAAATTCTAATTTAACAATGAGTTAGGATAGTAGTTTGAAAATAATTAGGATTCTTAAAATACTTACCAACTCTAACTATCTCCACATTGCTATTTTTTTTTTCACTCTATGCCTTCTATATAAACTAAATCATTGGTTTAAAGAATTCATCGTAGCTACACATTTTATATAAACTAAATCATTGGTTTAAAGAATAATTTTAATAAATCTACCGATGCATCATGTATAGTTGGAACTGAATCAATGATATTATTTGATTCCAAAGAAAGACCTCGATCTCACTATCTTACCATCAGCATGATTTTTTTTCTTCTTATAATCATCTCTATCCAAGAAACCATGAATATCATCATTCATTTTTGCATCAGGAATGAAGCTCACTGTTGTAGGTACCTATCATCTCCTATATGTGCAACTTATTTTCTTTATTGTACTTTTTTTTTAGATACTATAATTTTGAGCTAATTGTTGAATCTCAAATTTTGATGATAAAATCAATTGATAAAGTTATGATCTAATATGCGTTTAAGTGACACAAGACTAGCTTTAATCAGAGAAAGACAAATCGATTAAAGTAGTAGAATCAAAGGTTGGATTTGAATAGAACATGTCAGAAGATTGGACGTTAGGCCAGAGGACTAGTTGACCTATTGGTAGAAGGCTTCATGCTATGAGTTTAGGCATCAAGCTAGAAGGATCGAAAATTACACCAAGGTGATCGGATGTTGTGGAGGTCAATATATCGATTGAGCAATACATCGAAGAAGAGGATGAAGCATCGAAGGGTTAAACAAAGCGCTGGATGAACCCATGACATGTTGGATAACATGTGATTCATGCTTATAATTAATTATATCTTGATTGAAGTACTCTATGTTATAATTGAGTTGGTTTTGAACATAATTAGATCAACTCAATTATGGGCCCATTGGGCTTGATCTAGGGCTGATTTGGGCCCATTGAGAGGCTCATTCAATGACCTAAAAGTTGGGTCAAGTAGTGGCACTACTAGACCAGGTGATGGAACCACCAGAAGCTTAGCCTCCAAGAGCCCAATCTCCGAGGCTGTCAAGTGGTGGTATTGTCAGACCGAGCGGTGGTATCATCCAGTCTCAGTCTACAAGTAGTGGTACTATCCAATATTGGCGATGGTACCACCAATACCCCTGAAACTTAAGATGAGACCCTTTTTAACTCCAAATTTGAATCCATTTGGGGTCTATAAATACATCATTTTTCTTGTTTGGGGAAGAAAGAAAAAAGAGTAGAAAGATATTATTATTCTGAATTAAAAAAAGTGCTAAGTGTTCTCCTCCTCTTTAAGTTTCAGGCTTAATCTAAGAGAGATATGAGGCTTATAGATGTTGTCTCCTAAACCTATGAAAATGAAAAATAGTTATAAAAGAATAGTTGATCTTCGTCCGTTGAAAGAAAATCGTTAGTGAATGCCGATGGCATCGACGAAAGAGGAATTGAGAGTGGACGTAGGTCGCGATGACCGAACCACTATAAAACTTGATTTACATTTTTATTATGCTTTTTATTCGTATTTCTAACATATTTACTTTCTTACTATACTCATTACTCTTACGAATATTTTCAAGTTCAATATTTTTTCGATATGAGCTTTATCAAACAAAATTTTTGAATCGTCGGAAGTTTTACGAAAGCACTAATTCACCCCTCCTCTTAGTGCTGATTTCGATCATAACAGTTAATATCATAGGTTTCTCTCCATTGGTTTAACACTCAAGAGATATAACTTTTTCTGGCAATCTAGAGGGTTATTCTATCATTCGTCCTCCTATGTTCAATGGGATGGACTATACTTATTGAAAAACTTGGATGAGAGTTTTCTTGCTTTCTATGTATTTGAATTTATGGAATATTATCGAAAGTGATTTTTAAAAGTCTTTTAATCCAATGAACGAATGAAATAATTTGGAGAAGAAAATTTTTTCTTTGAATGCTAAAGCGATGAATGTTTTATTTTGTGCTTTAGATAAAAATAAATTTAATCATGTTTCTATATGCAAAACTGTATATGAGATTTGGCATACACTAAAAGTAACTCATTAAGGCATGAATAGAGTAAAAGAGCCTAAAATAAATATTTTGATGTATAATTTTAAATTGTTTCAAATAAAGCCAAACGAAACTATTGCTGACATGTACACCCGTTTTATAGATGTCATCAATAGTTTAAAAGCTCTTGAAAAATATTTTTTGAATCTTGAACTTGTTAATAAAGTTTGACGATTTCTTTCTAAAAATAGGGATTCGAAAGTAATTACAATACAAGAAGCAAATGACATAAACAATTTTCTGTTGAAAGAACTTATCAGTTCATTAATAACATATGAAATGACTTGTATGACACAAGATGAACTTGAGAACAACCTTCCAAAGAACAGGAAGGATTTGATACTTAGATCAAAAGAAGACCACTCGAGCAAAAGCTATAGTGATGATAACTTTGAACTCCTCATAAGTAAATTTAAAAGGTTCATAAAACAAGAATCAAAAAATAAAAATAAACTTAAAAAGAAGAAGTTATCAAAGAAAAAAAAAGTATTTTACGGCTTGGGACGAATTAAGTACATCCAAAGATGATGAACAAACCAATAAAAACAAAGTGGCGAACTACGCCTTAATGGCTTTCGACGACGAGGTATACAACTCAACTAATGATGCTTTCCATGATTTATTTGATGAATGTAAACTAGTTAGTAAAAAATATAGGTTATTAAAAAAGGATCATGCTTCTCTTTTTAATGAATTTAAAATTTTAAAAAATGAGTATGATTATTGCATGTTAACTTCTTGCACTAAATGTGAAGAATTGGATTTCTGCAAAAAAAAAATTATTATTACAATAAATGTTAGTTAAATTTAAAATTAATAGTAAATCTTTAAATATAATTCTTGTCGATAAGAGTTATATTCGTAGAAAAGAAGGAATTGACTTTGTAAGTAGTAACACTCAACAAAAGGCAACCACATTTTTTAAAGGACCCACATTAAATATTTTCCTTGAAAAAAAAAAAATTTTGTGGTAGACATGGTCATTTTGCATATAAATGTTCATTTAAAAGATATAACTTGCATAAATTAGTTTGGGTTCCTAAAGGAACCATAAATAACCTTATGTCAAAAAACAAAATAGGTAGATCCAACCATGAGAAACCCAAAGTTAAATTGGTACCTATAGCAACTCCACCTTTCTTTTTGACAATTCTACAATAGAACATTATGAGTAAAAATAAAATTTTTATATTAGATGCTCAAGGCTTATGATCGGAGATCCAACCTACTTCACAAAGTTTACTAACCGAAACAAAATAATTTTGATTGAAAATACTTTATGTTTAATGAAATCATGCTTGATGATTAAATAATTTAATTATGCATAATGATTTGAAGTAATGATGATTTTTATGATTTATGGTTTTTTTATCTTGATGATTTTTATGATAAAATTTATTTTTTTGGTTTTAAACGACGCTTGTGTGAAATAAATCACATAAATTGAAACATATAAAAAGGGAATGTATTTTTCTTGAAAATTTCTCAATCTCTATCTTATCAAGTTTTTTAATAAGAAATTGATGAATTTATATTATTTTATAAAAAGCGAATGTATTTTTCAAATTTGAATGATTTTATAAAAAGTGATTTTATAAAAAGGGAATGTATTTTTCAAAGGGAATATATTTTATAAAAAGTGATTTTGATTATTTAAATTTGAATGACTTTTTTTTTTAAATCTTTCACTTGATACTTTTATCTCCTATATTTCTTTTTCACTATTTACAAAAGGAGAAGTATCTAAATGAATCATGATTTTTATTTTGAATTCTAGCAACTATAACTTGAAATTATTAATATATAAATCATGATTTTGATAACTTAAGATTTTTTATACATGAATTAAGATATTTTATTCTCCTATGTTCTTTTTTGCTATTTACTAAAGAGAATATTTTGTTCGAAATTCATTACTTAAGATTTCCCTTACTATTCAGTCTACTAAGATTTCTTTTCAATTTTTTTTTAAAGGAGATCAAAATGAATCATGTCTTTTCGTATTCACATGATCTTTGATATTATATCTTTCTTGACATGATTTTCATTATGTATAATTTTCTTATGTTTATGGTTGTATACCTTATGTGATGCTTAGAACATTGATGTAAGAAGGAAATGAATTGCACTATTGTATTATTCCCCTCTTCTTCTTTTTTACCATGACAAAAATGAGAAAGAAAATTACTAGCATCTCAAGAGAACCAAAAGTACCTTGAATGTTAAATTTAGACAAATTATTAAATCTCCCAAAATAAGATTTCTTGATTGTTAAATCTCCCAAATTATTAAATCTTAATGTATAGACTCTTCTTATACATTTTTAATATCATAATATTGATTTCTCGATTTTTATGACTTAAGTTTTCTTTTTGAATCAAGATCCTTTCCTATCATTCTTTTTATTTATAAAAGAAGAGATATGTCAAAAAATGACTTATAGTATTTCGATATCCATAACTTAACCTTTTATTTTTTATGATTGAAATATTGATTAAAATTTTCTTGATATCTAATTTATTATGATTTAAAAATTGATGTAAAGGAAAAAGAAGTATAATATTATATTATTCCCTTCTTTTTGACAATGACAAAGGGGGAGATAAAATTACTAGCTTACACATCTCTAAAGAGAAGCAAATATTTCTAACTTGCACGTCACAAAAAAAAGTAAAAGTGCTAGCTTGCATATTCTAAAATGATGTAAAACTTGTTAAATTTACTAGCTTGCAAATTACAAAAGGAGCTAAATTTTTTTAGCTTGCACATTTCAAGGAAAAAGAATTACTAGCTTACATATCTCAAAAGAAGTAAAATTGCTAAACTTGCATGTCTCTAAAACTTGTTAGCTTGCATGCTCTAAAGTGTTGCAAAACTTTCATGTTTCAAAAAATTTGATAGTTGCACTTTTCTCCTTTTTGTTAATAACAAAGAGGGAGAAGTTATAATGACGATAATGCATATGATAAAATTTTATATTTTAAAATTATTATGCATGATTTTATAATGCACGCAATAATATGATCAATTGGTTCTTTTAATATTCATGGTTCATGCAATGATGAAACACTCATGATACTCATGATTTCAAAGGTTGACATATTGATTGGGAGAATTTAGTTAAACTTTATCATTAATTGGTTATCATCGTAAAAAAGGGGAGATAGTTGAATCTCGAATTTTGATGATTAAACCAATTGATAAAGTTATGATCTAATATACGTCTAAGTGACGTAGGACTAGCTTCAATCAAGGAAAGACAAATCAATTAAAGCAGTAGAATCAGAAGTTGGGTCGAAATGAAATATGTCAAAAGATTAAATGTCGGACCAGAGGACTGGTTGACCTATTGGCAGAAGGCTTTATGTTATGAGTTCGGGCATCAGGTCAGAAGAATCAATATGCCGAAGGAGAGAACGATACGTCAAAAGGTCGGACGAAGTGTTGAAGGGTCGAACGAAGCACCAGATAAATCAATGACATGTCAAACAACATGTGATTCATGCTTGCATTCAATAAAGTCTTAATTTAAGTAGTCTAAGTTGTAATTGAGTTAGTTTTGAACATAATTAGACCAACTCAATTAAGAGCCCATTGGGCCTGATCTAGGGTTGATTGGGGCCCATTGGGAGGCCCATTCAGTGACTCAAACATTGGGTCAAGTGGTGGCACCACTAGACCAGGCAGTGGAACCACTATAGGCTCAATCTCCAAGAGACTGATCTTTGAGGCTGTCAGGTGATGGTACCGTCAGACTGGGCAATGGTACCACCCAATGTCAGTCTGTAGGCAATGGTAACACCCAGTACTGGTAGTGGTATCGCTAGTACCTCGGAAACCCGAGATGAGACCCTTTTTGACTTCAAATTTGAATCCATTCAATATTTATAAATACCCCACTCTTTCCTACTTGGGAAGCAAGAAAAAAGAGTAGAAAGGGGTTGTTATTCTGAGTTTAAAAGTGTTAAGTGTCCTCCTTCTCTTTAAGTTTCGAGCTTAGTCTACGAGAGGTGTGAAGCTTGTAAAGGTTGCCTCCTAAACCTGTGAAAAGAAAAAAGAGTTGTAAAAGGGTAATTGATCTTCGTTTATTGAAAGAAGATCGTTAGTGAACACCGGTGGCCTCAACAGAAGAGGAATCGAGAGTGGATGTAGATCGTGATGACCGAACCACTATAAAACTCAGTTTGCATTTCAATTATAATTTTCATTCATATTGTTAACTGATTTACTTGCTTACTATGCTCATTACTCTTATGAACGTTTTCAAGTTAAACATTTTTTTGATATGAGCTTTATTGAACGAAAATTTTGAATCATTGGAAGTTTTATGAAAGCACTAATTTGTTGAATCTCGAATTTTGATGATGAAATCAATTGATGGGTTAATTGATCTAATCCATATTATTGAAGTTAAGTGTGTAGGATTAACTATGACAACCTAAAAACATAAAGCAAGGATACCAGAGTCAAGTTCGATGGACGTTTGAGAGTCCGAAGATTCGTCGGAGATACTATCGGAACAAACCAAGAAAGATCGGAGACTTGTCAGAACTTTCGGAAGTCTACCGAAGAGATCGTCAAAGGTTCGCAGAGATCACCGAGAAGGCTAGGCTACTTGTTGAATTCGTCACAAGATCGGGAGCCTGTTGGGAGTCCGCCGGAAGAAACCCGAGGGCGTATCGGAAGTCCACCGGAAGAACGTAGGAAAGCTCGCCGAAACAAAACTCGACGTTGGCCGGTTAAAAACTTGCTTAGGATTATGTTTTTAGGTCTGTAGTTCACATGTAATTAGGGTTAGGATTAAGGGACAATCCTATATCTTGGTTAGGGGCCAACTGGGCCCAAAAGTGACATAGTTTGGGACGGACATGAAGCCCAACCAGAGATATGTAAGGACGGGTAGTGGAACTGCCAGACTGGGCGGTGGCACCACCCAGAGCCTGAAGTGTCAGGCGGTGGCACCGCCCAGCACCCGAGACCAGGCGGTGGCACCGCCAGTCTCGAAAACCCAGGAGAATTCAAAATTTGGAGCCCAAATTTAAATCCTCTTAGGGCATATAAATACCCCTCAATTCTAACACAACTTTTGCAAAGCAATAGTTTGAAATAAGAGCCTTAGAAAAGTCTTAGCAAGTCTTGTTTTTCAAATTGCTTGAGTGTTCACCTCCTCCCATTTTGTTAAAAAATTTGTGAGAGTGTGAACCACTTGTAAAGGTTGTAAGAGGGGTATTAGTCCTTCCCCTTCAAAGAGATTTGCTAGTGGAAGTTGGGAGCATCTTCGAAGAAGGCTTCGCAAGTGGATGTAGGTCATTTTGACCGAACCACTTTAAAACTGTTGTGTTCTCTGGTTTGCATCCTACTATTGCCATTTACATACTGTAAACTACTTTACTTAGTCACTATGCTTTTATATGCTTCTAAGTTATCAAGCTTCCAAAATCGATTTTCATCGATATTGGTTTTTATCGTACGAAAGATTTTTCCAAAACCGAAGTTTTAATCCACTACACTAATTCACCCCCCCCCCCTCTTAGTGCCGCTCCGATCCTAACAATTAGTATCAGAGCGAGGCTCACTCTTATATTTGGTTTAATACCCAAGAAAGATGGCTTACTCCGGCATGCATGAGGGGCATTCTATCACACGTCCACCTATATTTAATGGGTCGGATTACACGTATTGGAAGACCCGTATGAGGATCTTCCTCATTTCCATGGATTTCTAGCTTTGGACTATTGTCGAAAACGGATTTCAAAAATCTTCTCTTCCGATGAGCGAATGGAATGAATCGGAGAAGAAGGTTTTTGCTTTAAACGCAAAGGCTATGAATGCCTTCTTTTGTGCACTAGACAAAAATGAGTTTAATCGTGTTTCAATTTGTGACTTGGCTTTAGATATTTGGAGAACTCTTGAGGTCACTCATGAAGGCACTAGCCGAGTGAAAGAGTCCAAAATCAACATCATTGTGCACTCTTATGAACTTTTTCGAATGAAACCAAGTGAGTCCATTGGAGACATGTACACCCGTTTCACGGATGTCATCAATGGACTCAAAGCTGTTGGTAAAGATTTTTCTAACTTTAAACTAGTAAATAAAATCTTAAGATCTCTTCCTAAAAGTTGGGATCCAAAAGTTACAGCTATTCAAGAGGCCAAGGACCTCAAAACATTCCCTCTTGAAGAACTTATTGGGTCTCTAATGACCTACGAAATAACGTGTCAAGATCATGACGAACTCGAGAACCTCATTCCAAAGAATAGGAAGGATATGACACTCATATCACAAGACGATCACTCCAAAGGAACATCAAGTGACGAGGACAGTGAAAATGACATTGCACTCTTAATTCAAAATTTTAAATTTTTTTTAAGAAATAACAAATTTAAAAATAACACCAAAAACAGACTTGAATTTAAAAAGGACCAAGTGATATGCTATGAATGCAAGAAGCCAGGGCATTTCAAAAATGAATGCCCCCAAGCCAAGAAGAAGCAACCAAAGAAGAAGAAAGCTCTAAAGGCAACTTGGTGTTAGGATCAAGAGCACTAAGAGGGGGGGGGTGAATTAGTGCAGCGAAAATCTTATAATAATTTAAAAACCAAAAGCTGCGTTCGTTCAAAAACTATTATGATGCAAAAGCAAATTCTCAGTTTGTATCTAAGTGCAGTTTGCGTCTAAGTGCAGATTGCGTTTAAGCGCAGTTTTGCGTCTAAGCGCAGTTTTGCGTCTAAGCGCAGTTTTACGTCTAAACTCAGATTTACGTCTAAATGCAGATTTACGTCTAAACGCAGATTTACGTCTAAACGCAGTTTTACGTCTAAACGCAGTTTTACATCTAAACGCAGTTTTACGTCTAAACGCAGATTTACGTCTAAACGCAGTTTTACGTCTAAACGCAGTTTTACGTCTAAACGCAGATTTACGTCTAAACGCAGTTTTACGTCTAGACGCAGATTTACGTCTAAACTTTGAAACTCGTTTGTATACTCGCAGAAGGCAGTATGCAGTTGAAATCAAGACGTAAACGTGAACTGAAATCTGATGATTGAGCGAGGAAAGCCGATTTACGTCTGAATGCAGTTTTACGTCTAAATGTTGAAACTCGTTCGTAAAATCGTAGAGGACAGATTGCAGTTATTAATAGGATTAAAATGTAAGCGTAAACTGCAAGGAAGCTCGTTCGTAAAAGCGCGGAAAACAGTTCTGCAGAATCAAACGTAAACGTAAACTGTAATGTATGAAAATACGAAGTTACGTCTGAATGCAGATTTGGAAGAACAGCTCTTAGAACTTGTTCGTGAAAGCGCAGAGAGCAGTAGTGATGGGGGAGGTTTGCAGTAATGATAAAGTGCTCGAAATTAAACGCAAACCAGAGATTTAGAGTGGTTCGGTCAGCCTTGACCTACTCCACTTTTGGCTTCCTCCACCGATGAGGTTGCCGACGTCAACTAGGTGCCTTCCTTCAATGGGCGAAGGCCAAACTTTCCTCTTACAGTTTCTCTCCTTTTGGCAGGCTTAGGAGACAACCTTTACAGACCTTTCTCTCCTCACTTTACAATCAAAAACTTGAAGAACAGAAGGAGGAGACTTAAAGGCTTTACAACACTTTTGAGCTCTTTAGAATCACAGAAAAGATCACGATTTTGGTATAGGTCTGTGTCTTTTCAGTGCTGAATGGGTGGGGTATTTATAGGCCCCAACCCAATTCAAAATTCGAGCTCAAAACGATCAAATCGATCAAATCCCAGAATTCTGGGATCAGGCGGTTGCACCTCTCGACTGGAGAGGTGGCACCGCCTGGCAGAGCTCGAAGACTGAGCTCTGCCGATTGCTTCTCTCTGCCAGAGCTCGAAGACTGAGCTCGATGGTTGCATCACCTGGCAGAGCTCGAAGACTGAGCTTGGTGATTGCATCACCTAGCAGAGCTCGAAACAGAGCTCGGTGGTTGCATCACCTGGCAGAGCTCCAAGCTGAGCTCAAGCTGATGCACCATTCTGCCAGAGCTCGAAGACTGAGCTTGGTGAATGCATCACCTGGCAAAGCTCGAGACTGAGCTCAGGCTGATGCACCACTCTGCCAGAGCTCGAAGACTGAGCTCTGTGGTTGCATCGCCTGGCAGAGCTCGGAACTTGAGCTCTGGCGGTGCAACCTCTTGGCTGGGGCGGTTGCACCTCCCAGCCTTGCAGCCCTGGCGGTTGCACCTCCTGGCTGGGGCGGTTGCACCTCCCAGCCCCACAGCCCAGGCGGTTGCACCTCCTGGCTGGGGCGGTTGCACCTCCCAACCCCACAGCCTAGGCGGTTGCACCTCCTGGCTGGGGCGGTTGCACCTCCCAACCCCACAGCCCAGGCGGTTGCACCTCCTGGCTGGGGCGGTTGCACCTCCTGGTGCAATCAGGGTCCGAATGGTTCACTCCATTCGGCCCACTTTGAATCTTTTCAGGGGCCCAATTGCCCCAAGATTAAGCTAATGGGATCACCTCCCATTTTCATGCTTAATCATCATGCTAACTACGATTAACTCTAAGACAACTTCTGCAGCTTTGCTCCGATGCGTCAATCGCTTCTTCCGGCGAGTTTCCTGCCAACTTCCGTCGATCAACCGATAACCCTCGGTGATCCTTCTGCGGACATCCGGCATACTCCTGGACTTTGCGACGATCCACTTGGCGAGTTCCGACGAGCTTCGCTTGGCAAGCTTCTGGACTTCTCGGATCTGTTCTCTCTGAACCTCCGACGACCGTCTGAACTTCCGTCGAACTCTCGAACTCCCAACGTGATCATGATCTAGACTCCGGCGCAACTCCTGCTGCTTGTCTTACTCTCATCGTAGTTAATCCTGCACACTTATCTCAACACATAGATTAGATAACAAATGACAATTGACTTCATCATCAAAATCCGAGATTCAACAATCTCCCCCTTTTTGATGATGACAATCAATTGATAAAGGAGTTGTCCTTAACTCCCCCTATCTATATGCCATAGTTGAGATAAGTCAACCTTGAATTCAAGACCTAAGAATTCAAGTGACGTATTGATAAGTTAGATCAGTTAAACTTATCAATGCTCCCATCATGATGCCTATCATGATGTATCTCTTCACGAATTATGTCAAGGCATGACATACATCATCAAGTTTGTATTATTGTGTTTGTAACCATTCATCATGTAATCATATAAAGCAACGAAGGACTTTTTACATGATGCTCACATTTGAGATTGTCTAGCAAGTTTGCATTTTCTATAGAATATCAAATCAAGATATGATGCAAACTATAGCACATGTTCACATATCTCTTGGTGATGCAAGGATGGCATAACATTGTTTATAGCATCACTCAAGTATTTGCAACTATGACATAGATATGATTATGGCAGTTCAGCTATGACATAGTGTTTATCAATTCATATGTTTATCAATTAATATGTTTCTCCCCCTTTGTCATCAACAAAAAGCATGATAGCATTATCAAGCATATAAAGGAAGTCATGACACATATATCTCTTTTTTGCTTGACGGAGGAAAGTCATTTTCCAAAGAGTTTTCATAAGAGTGTACGGGAACATCCCATTTTTAGCATACAACCCGAAAAATGAACTTCTTACATGCATTTGGTTAAAAATATTTGTCACATAATTTGCAACATGTTATTTGATCAAGCGTTGTCAAGGCATGTAATAGTAATAGCATCCGAAAAATAATTTTGATGTAGTAACACAATTATTTCAAGTGCAGCATTATATCATATTGCATAGCAGGATTTTTATTTCAGCAAGTGTAGCATTGCATCACATGGTAAGATATCAGCTCGTATGATGCAAATTTTTGTTTGATACATGGCATGATAGCAATCATATTAGCAATAGCAACCATATCAATGTCATACTGCTGACTTATCAACTTACATTGGTATGTTGCTTCATATTTTCAAGGCATAGGCTTTTAAACCTTTTTAGTTTCAGTGCAAAAACCGAGATAAACAACGAGAGATGTTTGCAAATATGCTTACACAGACAAAGATAACCATATCAGGGTAACATATGTACAGCATATCAGGTAACCATAAAGACAAAGTCCTTCATGAATAACACAAGGAGTTTACAACATGTCATATTACAAACATCAGATGTTTATACAAGCTTATTCATGAGGTGGAAGATTAAAGTGCCTAAGTAAAGAGTCAAATTGTCGATGGATTTGTTGTAGCTCGGTTAGGATTTGATCTTGTCGAAGTTCAAGCCGTTCTTGTCGTTGCTCAAATCGGTCCATCCGAATCCCGATATCTTCGATGGATGATGTGTGAGTTTGCTCAACCGGATGTGTTTCCTCAAAGGGACAGATCGGAGGAGAGTGGGTACTCCTAAAGACTGGGGTTTCCGGCTCTGGTTCAGGTTCAGGTTCATGCTGAGGGGGATCAGTTCTTCTAGGCATTCTAACCCAGTTACCGTTTCTATAGTGACATCTTAGTCGGTGAAGTAGATTTTTGTTTATTATGCTGAATCTATCTGATTTCATTACTTCTTCTTCTAGTGGTATTTGAATGTCGTAAGCTTTCATTATTCTAGTAATAATTCCACCATATGGGAGCATCATATCTTTTGTAGATAATTCCAACATGTTTTGTTGGATCAGATAGCCAAGACAAATGTCACGTTCTTTCATAATTAGGTACATAATTCCTAATTCCAATTGACTTACTTCATCATGATGGTATTGCTTAGGAAGAATTATACTAGTCATGATATGATGAAGTATCTTAGTGTTAAAGGGCATTAGATGTTCACAACTTTTAGGAATAGATTCTACGTTAGGATTGGCAAGAATTGTTCCTAAGGCTTCAACGTAAGATGTTTCAATAGTTTTTTCATCCCATGATCCTTTAAAGTAAAGTCCTATGCTTTTCATGGGAATACCTATTATATCACAAATGAATCTATCAGTGATTGAAATGTGTTGTCCTAAGAGATAGGTTGATATCCTTTCTTCATCATCTTTTTGCATGTTGTTATAAAACAATCTAACTAGTCTAGGATAAATGGGTTCGTTGATCTGCAAAATGGGAAGTAGATTTAGGTTTGCAAACCAATGGATAGTCTCTACATCTCTTAGTTCATTCAGATCTACGTATTTTCCTTTATTGATGCTTCTTAGTTCGAAGGAGAGAAATTTTTCAGCATGGTTTTTGGAATCAAAAAGAGTGAGATCAAACTCTTCTACTACTCTCCTCTTTCCCTTGTCCCTTGAGGATCTTCTAGATCCCATTACTACTGCTGTTTAGAGGGATGATGATGAGCTAAAGTAAATGAAGAACAAAACAGAATTTAAGAGCTTCTTAGAGAGTACCTTTGTGAGATCTTCAAGAGAAGGAAGGATTCTTGATGTTTTGCTCCGAAATAAGAGGTATTTGGAAGGCTTAGAGGAGTGAAATGGGAATGGAGGAGACTTGGAAGAGTAGAGGAGGAAATGGGGGTGAGTTGGGGTCGGTTCCTCAGCCGGCCCTAGCGTGATTTTAAGGAGCAGAGCTGCTGGCGGTTGCACCTTTGGCTGGAGCGGTGCAACCTCTGGCAACCCGTGATGGCTGGAGGTGCAACCGCCAGCTGGAGAGGTGCCACCGCCTGCAGCAGGTGAGTACTTAGGATGATTTGATTTGGGAGAATTTGCCTTGAGGAGAGTTTCAGAGCAATTGATGTTTGTTACATGATTTCGTATGAGTTTTTATTTAAGGAAGAAGCTCTTTGTAAGATAGATCTTTTAACGTGCATACGAATGTTTGTTTGGTGTCCCTTTTAAGATCATGACATGTTTAGTCTCTACAAGAATTAATTCGTAGATGAACAGGTTTTGAAGATCAGGGGGGTATGTGAATTTGGATATCATAAGTTTCTAATTGTATCGTATTTGTGATTTCATAGCTTCCACTTGTTACTTAAGCGTTGCGAGTTCCTTTTTGATTCTTGGTTTATGATCATTGAGAGTTAAGGAGCAGAACATTATTTCTTGCTCCGGCCTAGACTTTTAATGTTTTTATAGGAACGGATGATCTTTAGGAACCCATTTGCTTTTGGGTGCCTCATAAACAGATCTATATTTTCTATCATGTTGCATAGAGTTTATCATGGTTCCTTTAGGAACCCAAATTAATTTGTTTGGACTTATTTTCTTAAATGGACAACAATGTGTCTTGTGTCCAGATTTGCAACAAAAGTTGCACTTGGTTTGGTGTTGAATGTGTAAGATGGGGCCTTTTACAAAGGTAGTTGGATTTAGGTGAGGACTCCTCACAAATCCAATCCCACTTCTTTTGGGAGCATGACCCTTGTTTGTAAGGATCATGTTTAATGACTTGCTACCAACCTCGAATTTCTTCAAGGTGTCCTTAAGCAGCAAGTTTTCTTTTTGTATAGTTTCTAAATCATGACATTTGATACATGAGTTTAAACTATCATGATGTTCGACTTTTAACTTATCAAACTCACAAGTAAGATTATCATGTACCCTTTTTAGCAACTTGTATTTTCTATTTATAACTTTGCATTCATCAAATAAATCATGGAAGGCATTTAATAATTCATCGAAAGATAAATCAGCATCTAATAAATCCGTTACCTCCTCTTCGATGGCCATAAAGGCGTAATGAGCAACTTGCTCGGTGTTGGATTCTTCTTCCTCAGATGCGCTCGAATCATCCCATGTTGCTTGGAGCGCCTTCTTCTTTGTTGTTCTTTTCTTGACTTGGGGACAATCACTTTTGTAATGTCCCGGCTTTTTACATTCATAGCAGATCACTTGGTCCTTCTTAGGTTCAAGTTTATTTTTCACATCGTTTTTAAACTTGTTTCTTTTGAAGAATTTTTTAAACTTTCTTGTCAAAAGTGCCAAGTCATCATCACAGTCCTCATCACTTGAGTTTTCTCTCAAGTGGTATTCAGAAGTTTTAAGTGCCATATCCTTCCTGTTCTTTGGAAGGATGTCTTCTTGCTCTTCATGAGCTTTGCAAGTCATTTCGTAGGTCATTAATGACCCGATTAGTTCTTCAAGAGGGAAATTTCGCAGATCTTTTGCCTCTTGAATGGCGGTGACTTTAGGATCCCAACTCTTAGGAAGGGATCTTAGTATCTTATTAACAAGCTCAAAATCCGAAAAGCTCTTTCCGAGTCCTTTTAGACCGTTGACGACATCCGTGAAACGGGTAAACATGTCGCCAATGGTTTCACTCGGTTTCATTCGAAAAAGTTCAAAAGAATGCAGCAACAGATTGATTTTTGACTCTTTCACTCTACTTGTGCCCTCGTGGGTCACTTCAAGTGTGTGCCAAATATCAAAAGCAGTTTCGCAAGTTGAAACACGATTAAATTCATTTTTATCTAGTGCGCAAAATAAGGCATTCATAGCCTTTGCATTAAGAGCGAAAGCCTTCTTCTCCAAATCGTTCCAATCGATCATTGGAAGAGAAGATTTTGAAAATCCATTTTCAACAAGGTTCCATAGTTCAAAATCCATAGAAATAAGAAAGATCCTCATTCGGGTCTTCCAGTAAGTGTAGTCCGTTCCACTGAACATGGGTGGACGTGTAATCGAATGCCCCTCTTGGTTTCCGGCGTATGCCATCTCTCTTGGGTTTTAATCCTTTAGAGAGTTAACCTTGCTCTGATACCAATTGTTAGGATCAAGAGCACTAAGAGGGGGGGGGGTGAATTAGTGCAGCGGAAATCTTATAATAATTTAAAAACCAAAAGCTGCGTTCGTTCAAAAACTATTATGATGCAAAAGCAAATTCTCAGTTTGTATCTAAGTGCAGTTTGCGTCTAAGTGCAGATTGCGTTTAAGCGCAGTTTTGCGTCTAAGCGCAGTTTTGCGTCTAAGCGCAGTTTTGCGTCTAAACTCAGATTTACGTCTAAATGCAGATTTACGTCTAAACGCAGATTTACGTCTAAACGCAGTTTTACGTCTAAACGCAGTTTTACGTCTAAACGCAGATTTACGTCTAAACGCAGTTTTACATCTAAACGCAGTTTTACGTCTAAACGCAGATTTACGTCTAAACGCAGTTTTACGTCTAGACGCAGATTTACGTCTAAACTTTGAAACTCGTTTGTATACTCGCAGAAGGCAGTATGCAGTTGAAATCAAGACGTAAACGTGAACTGAAATCTGATGATTGAGCGAGGAAAGCCGATTTACGTCTGAATGCAGTTTTACGTCTAAATGTTGAAACTCGTTCGTAAAATCGTAGAGGACAGATTGCAGTTATTAATAGGATTAAAATGTAAGCGTAAACTGCAAGGAAGCTCGTTCGTAAAAGCGCGGAAAACAGTTCTGCAGAATCAAACGTAAACGTAAACTGTAATGTATGAAAATACGAAGTTACGTCTGAATGCAGATTTGGAAGAACAGCTCTTAGAACTTGTTCGTGAAAGCGCAGAGAGCAGTAGTGATGGGGGAGGTTTGCAGTAATGATAAAGTGCTCGAAATTAAACGCAAACCAGAGATTTAGAGTGGTTCGGTCAGCCTTGACCTACTCCACTTTTGGCTTCCTCCACCGATGAGGTTGCCGACGTCAACTAGGTGCCTTCCTTCAATGGGCGAAGGCCAAACTTCCCTCTTACAGTTTCTCTCCTTTTGGCAGGCTTAGGAGACAACCTTTACAGACCTTTCTCTCCTCACTTTACAATCAAAAACTTGAAGAACAGAAGGAGGAGACTTAAAGGCTTTACAACACTTTTGAGCTCTTTAGAATCACAGAAAAGATCACGATTTTGGTATAGGTCTGTGTCTTTTCAGTGCTGAATGGGTGGGGTATTTATAGGCCCCAACCCAATTCAAAATTCGAGCTCAAAACGATCAAATCGATCAAATCCCAGAATTCTGGGATCAGGCGGTTGCACCTCTCGACTGGAGAGGTGGCACCGCCTGGCAGAGCTCGAAGACTGAGCTCTGCCGATTGCTTCTCTCTGCCAGAGCTCGAAGACTGAGCTCGATGGTTGCATCACCTGGCAGAGCTCGAAGACTGAGCTTGGTGATTGCATCACCTGGCAGAGCTCGAAACAGAGCTCGGTGGTTGCATCACCTGGCAGAGCTCCAAGCTGAGCTCAAGCTGATGCACCATTCTGCCAGAGCTCGAAGACTGAGCTTGGTGAATGCATCACCTGGCAAAGCTCGAGACTGAGCTCAGGCTGATGCACCACTCTGCCAGAGCTCGAAGACTGAGCTCTGTGGTTGCATCGCCTGGCAGAGCTCGGAACTTGAGCTCTGGCGGTGCAACCTCTTGGCTGGGGCGGTTGCACCTCCCAGCCTTGCAGCCCTGGCGGTTGCACCTCCTGGCTGGGGCGGTTGCACCTCCCAGCCCCACAGCCCAGGCGGTTGCACCTCCTGGCTGGGGCGGTTGCACCTCCCAACCCCACAGCCCAGGCGGTTGCACCTCCTGGCTGGGGCGGTTGCACCTCCCAACCCCACAGCCCAGGCGGTTGCACCTCCTGGCTGGGGCGGTTGCACCTCCTGGTGCAATCAGGGTCCGAATGGTTCACTCCATTCGGCCCACTTTGAATCTTTTCAGGGGCCCAATTGCCCCAAGATTAAGCTAATGGGATCACCTCCCATTTTCATGCTTAATCATCATGCTAACTACGATTAACTCTAAGACAACTTCTGCAGCTTTGCTCCGATGCGTCAATCGCTTCTTCCGGCGAGTTTCCTGCCAACTTCCGTCGATCAACCGATAACCCTCGGTGATCCTTCTGCGGACATCCGGCATACTCCTGGACTTTGCGACGATCCACTTGGCGAGTTCCGACGAGCTTCGCTTGGCAAGCTTCTGGACTTCTCGGATCTGTTCTCTCTGAACCTCCGACGACCGTCTGAACTTCCGTCGAACTCTCGAACTCCCAACGTGATCATGATCTAGACTCCGGCGCAACTCCTGCTGCTTGTCTTACTCTCATCGTAGTTAATCCTGCACACTTATCTCAACACATAGATTAGATAACAAATGACAATTGACTTCATCATCAAAATCCGAGATTCAACACTTGGGACGATTCAAGTGATTCTGAAAGTGAAGAAACTAGCAACAAAGAGGAGGCAAACTTCGCGCTAATGGCTTTAGGAGAAGAGGTATGTGATTTAATTAATGAAGATTTATCTTTCAAAGAACTCTCTATCGCTTTTCATGAATTATTTGATGAATGTAGAACTATTAGTAAGAAGTTAAGTATCTTAAAGAAAGAGCATATTTTACTACAAAATAAGTTTGATAGTCTTCAAACTCCTCCCTGCTCTAAGTGTGAGCATTTAACAGCAATAAAAAATAAAAATTTGCTTCTTAAAGAAACCTTAAACAAGTCTAAGGTTGGTAGCAAATGATTAGATATGATCCTTGCAAACAAGGGTCACGTCACAAATAGAAGTGAAATTGGATTTGTAAAAGGATCACATCAAAATCCTACCACTTTCATAAAAGGACCTACATTACATGTTTCATCTGATATGAAATGTAACTTTTGTTGCAAATCTGGACATATTGCCTACAAATGTCCATTTAGGAAAATTAGTCCACATAAATTAATATGAGTTCCTAAAGGAACTATAAATGATTCAATAATGCATAACAAAATTAGTGGATCAATTTTTGAGGCATCCAAAATCAAATAGGTACCTAAAAATCATCCACTTTTGTAGACAAACTCACAAGCTAGGAGCAAGAGATGGTATCTTGATGGTGGATGCTCAAGACATATGACTGGAGATCCATATCATTTCTCTATGCTCACTAACAAAGAAGAAGGGTACGTCACCTTCGGAGACAACAATAAAGGAAAAATCATTGGCAAGGGAACTATAGGTAACAAATTAAGTTTTTCTATTGATGATATATTACTAGTTGATGGATTGAAATATAATTTCATAAGTATTAGTCAATTATGCGATAAAGGTTATATCGTTAGATTTAAATCAAAAATGTGTATTATTGAAAAACCAAACAATAATATGACTATGATTACATTAAAACAAAATAATGTCTACACCATCAACCTTGATGAACTAAGTAATAAAATGTGCTTCTCTGCTCTAAATGATGATGCTTGGCTTTGGCATAGGAGATTATGTCATGCAAGCATGAAACTAATATCTAAGATCTCATCTAGAGAATTAGTATGAGGGATTCCAAATATGAAGTTTATTAAGGACAAAGTATGCGATGCATGTCAACTAGGTAAACAAATAAAAACTAGTTTCAAACCAAAAAATCAAATTAGCACCACTAAACCACTACAATTGATCCATTTGGACTTATTTGGACCAATTGACACAACAAGTCTAGGAGGAAACAAATATGCTTTTGTAATTGTGGATGAGTATACTAGGTACACTTGGACCTATTTCTTAGTTCACAAAAGTGATTGTTTCAAGTGCTTCTCAAAATTTTGTAAACTCACTCAAAATGAAAAAGGCTTCATGATTTCATCAATTCGGAGTGATCACAGTGGCGAATTTCAAAATCGTGATTTCCAAAATCTTTGTGAAGTTAATGGATACAATCACAACTTCTCCACTCCAAGAAATCCTTAACAAAATGGAGTAGTTGAAAGAAAAAATAGAAACCTACAATAAATGGCAAGAACTATGTTAAATGAACATAGTCTACCCAAGTATTTTTGGGCTGAAGCCGTAAATACGGCTTGCTACATCATGAATAAGGTTCTAATAAGATCGTCTTTATCAAAAACTCCCTATGAATTATGGAATAACAAAAAATCAAATGTTTCTTATTTTAAAGTTTTCGATTGCAAATGCTTTATTTTGAATGAAAAGGATGCCTTAGTAAAATTTGATGCTAAATCCGATGAAGGCATCTTTCTTAGTTACTCTTCCGTTTCTAAGGCTTTTCATGTTTTTAACAAGAGAACTTTAGTTATAAAAGAGTCTATTCATGTAGTTTTTAATGAAATTTATGATTTAAAGAAAAATAATTTTGATGATGATCTTGGTTTTGATAATTTGAATTTAAATAAACCCCCTCCTCAAAATAGCAACTTGGATGCATCTTCTTCCGAAATTTCCTTATCCAAGGAATGGAAGTATATGGATGCTCATCCAAAGGAGCTAATTATAGGAGATATATCAAAAGGGGTTCAAACTCATTCTTCTTTCAAGAATTTTTATGCTAACGCCGCCTTCCTTTCTCAAATCGAACCAAAATGCATTGACGAGGCCTTAAAAGATAATTTTTAGGTCATTACAATGCAAGAAGAATTGAACCAATTTGAGAGGAATGAGGTATGGAAGCTTGTTCCTAGACCTAATGACCATTTAGTCATTGGTACTAAATAGGTCTTTAGAAACAAGCAAGACGAATGCGGTATCATGGTTAGAAACAAGGCTAGATTAGTGGCCAAAGGTTTCAACCAAGAAGAATGTATCGACTACGAAGAAACCTTCGTTCCTGTGGCAAGATTAGAAGCCATTAGGATGCTCCTTGCCTATGCTAGCAGTAATAATTTTAAACTATTTCAAATGAATGTCAAAAGTGCCTTCTTGAATGATTTTATTTCCGAAGAAGTATATGTTGAACAACCTCCCGGATTTAAAAACTCTCTTCTTCCTAATCATGTATTCAAATTAACTAAGGCTCTCTATGGCTTGAAACAAGCTCCTAGAGCTTTGTATGAAAGGCTTAGTTCCTTTCTTATTTTAAATAATTTTATCAAAGACAAGGTTGATACTATATTGTTTATCAAATACTTTGAAAATAATTTTCTTATTGTACAAATTTATGTTAATGATATTATTTTTGGTTCTTCGGATGAATCACTATGTGAATCATTTGCCAAACGTATGAGTTATAAATTTGAAATGAGTTTAATGGGTGAATTAACCTTCTTTCTTTCTAGGATTACAAATCAAACAACTTAGTGATGGTATATTTCTTAACCAATCTAAATATACATTAGAATTGTTAAAACGATTTAATATGAATAATTCAAAAGTGATAAACACCCCTATGAGTACTTCGACTAAGTTAGATATGGATGAAAATAGTGAAAATTTCGATAAAAAAAAAAATAGGGGAATGATAGGTAGTCTACTCTACCTCACCGTGACTAGACCAGATATCATGTTTAGTGTAGGAATTTGCCCTAGATTTCAATCCAATCCTAAATTATCTAGTGTTAAAAGAATATTTAAATATCTTAAAGGAACTCCAAATTTAGGATTGTGGTATCCAAAATATGATAAATTTGATTTAATAGCTTATGCAGATGCTGATTTTGGCGGATGCAGGATAGATAGAAAAAGTACATCCGAAACATACCAATTTTTAGGACATGCACTTGTTTTTTGGACTTCCAAGAAATAAAATTCAGTTACACTATCTACGGCGGAAGCCGAATACATTGCTGCAAGTGCATGCTGTGCACAAGTTATTTGGATGAAAAATACATTAGAAGACTATGGAATTCATTTGAAAAATATTCCCATAAAATGTGATAATACAAGTGTCATATGTCTTACCAAAAATCCAATTCAGCACTCTAGAAGTAAGCATATCGATATTAGGCATCATTTCATATGCGATCATGCCCTTAACAATAATGTCGTTCTAGAATTTATTGACACAAAGCATCAATTAGCAGATATTTTTATAAAAGCCTTAAATGAAGACCAATTTAAATTCATTAGAAGGGAACTAGGTATGTTAAATTATCCCTGAAAATAAGCTTGTTTGAATGTATTTTTTAAAAAATGTCTCATCCTTGTTCCATTCTTTTGTGGAGTTGATTTCATCCTTCTCTTTTGATTCTAAATGATATATTAAAGTACAACCCAATATCTCAACCTATCTTGAGTCAAACACCTCTGAAAATCAAGAAGGGGAAGAAAGAATTTTTTCTTCTCTTCCGCGACAAGCCAGCGGTGGCACCGCCAGAATCGACGGTAGCACCGCTTGAGCGCTCAGGATCCAGGCGGTGGCACCGCTCGTTTTGGCAGTGGCACCGCCCGAGAACCCCTTTATAAGCCGAGGGGTTAGGGCCGGCGGTGACACCGCCCCCAACCCGTGAGAAACTGCCTCAAGCTCTCCCACAACCTCTCTAAATCTACATTCCAGCATTTAAAAGCCTTGGAGAGTGATTCTTGTTGGTCCAAGCTCTCCATCTTCTAAGAGAAACTGGATAATTGCTGATTTGGTTTGGAATCTGGAAGTCTGTCATCTTCTTTTGAACAAAAAACTGAACCTTTGTATTGTTAAATTTTGGATAATTGCTGATTTGGTTTGGAATCTGGATAAATATTCTTGCGAGATTAACTTTGCATGATAAATTCAAATTTTGTATGATATGATCACAAACTGTGTGCTTCAAGTCTCATCTCCTTATTTTTTGTTGATGACAAAGGGGAAGAAGTGATGACTTGTATGACTTATGCGCATCGATAGCATGACTTATATGAATTGCAAAAGCTTATCTTATATGCCTTGCTTGTCTTATATGTCTTGCAAAAGCTTATCTTATATGTCTTACTTATCTTATATGCCTTGCAAATCTTATATGCAGTGCGAAATCTTCGAATATATCGTAAGATTGGTTGATCATATGAATTGCAAAAGCTTGTCTTATGTGCATCGATAGCATGACTTATATGAATTGCAAAAGCTTGTCTTATATGCCTTGCAAAATCTTTGAGTATATCGCAAGATTGGTTGATCATATAAAATCATTCCTCACATTTATATCACGAAATTCATGTTGAAAATCTTTATCATATTGAAAATTTTTTATCTCTTATCGAAGTGAAAATTGTCTCTTATCATTTGACTTAAAAATGATTTTCAATAACTGAAAATTATGAGAAATATGAAGTTTCGTATTTGCTCATGCTTAATAAGACAACGATAAGTTCAACGGTTAGAACTTATCGATTTATGCTTCAATTCAAAGGGATGGAATTCAAGTGGTTTTATCTTCTCACAATATGACATATAGATAGGGGGAGTTATGTTTAACTCCGTCATCAATTGATTGTCATCATAAAAAAGGGGGAGATTGTTGAATCTCAGATTTTGATGATGCAATGGGTTAATTGATCTAATCCATATTATTGAAGTTAAGTGTGCAGGATTAACTACGACAGCCTAAAAACATAAAGCAAGGATATCGGAGTCAAGTTCGATAGACGTTTGAGAGTCCGAAGATTCGTCAGAGATACTATCGAAACCAACCAAGAAAGATCGGAGACTTGTCGGAACTTTCGGAAGTCTGCTGAAGAGATCGTCAGAGGTTCGCAGAGATCACCGAGAAGGCTCGGCTACTCGTTGAATTCGTCACAAGATCGGGAGCCTACTGGGAGTCCGCCGGAAGAAACCCGAGGGTGTATTGGAAGTCCACTAGAAGAACGCAGGAAAGCTCGCAGAAACAAAACTTGACGTTGGCTAGTTAAAAACTTGCTTAGGATTATGTTTTTAGGTATGTAGTTCACATGTAATTGGGTTAGGATTAAGGGACAATCATATATCTTGGTTAGAGGCCAACTGGGCCTAAAGGTGACCTGGTTTGGGATGGACATGAAGCCCAACCAGAGATCTGTAAGGACGGGCGGTGGAACCGCCGGACTGGGCGGTGGCACCGCCAGTACACCGTCTGATAGATATTGACAGGCGGTGGCATCGCAACTAATAAGCGGTGGCACCGCCAGTCTCGGAAACCCAAGAGAATTCAAAATTTGGAGCCCAAATTTGAATCCTCTTGGGGCCTTAGAAAAGTCTTAGCAAATCTTGTTTTTCAAATTGCTTGAGTGTTCACCTCCTCTCATCTTGTTGAAAAAATTGTGAGAGTGTGAACCACTTGTAAAGGTTGTAAGAGGGGTATTAGTCCTTCCCCTTCAAAGAGATTTGCTAGTAAAAGTTGGGAGCCTCTTCGAAGAAGGCTTCGCAAGTGGATGTAGGTCATTTTGACCGAACCACTTTAAAACTGTTGTGTTCTCTGGTTTGCATCCTACTCTTGCCATTTATATACTGCAAACTACTTTACTTAGTCACTACGCTTCTATATGCTTCTAAGTTATCAAGCTTCCAAAATCGGTTTTCATCGATATTGGTTTTTATCATACAAAAGATTTTTCCAAAACCAAAGTTTTAATCCGCTACACTAATTCACCCCCCCTTCTTAGTGCCGCTCCGATCCTAACATAATTCACCCCTCTTAGTGTCGATTTTGGTTCTAACACTAATTACATATTATCCCCTATGATTAGTATGTTTAGTATTTTAGTTACTATACTTTCAAAAGTTATATTAGGATCCTTATACTTATGAAAGTGAAACATTTAATCACATTGTCCCTCACGGCATCGACTCTATTGATGAAAATATCATAGAGTTTAGCATTGAGCACATGCTGACGTTACCTAACTTTAGTTTACCATGGAGTACGTACGGTATTTCCATCAATAGAGTCGATAACATGAGAAGAAACGAGGTTGAATGTTTCGCTTTCATAAGTATTAAGGATCTCAATATAACTTTTGAAAGTGTAGGGACCAGAATGCTAATTATAGCTAATTATAAGGAGTAATATATAATTTTTTATATAATCTTTCTTTCATCAAGATCATGCAACCTTAGTAACATTTGAAACTCCACCTCTAGCTTGTAGTCATAACTCTAGAAATCCAATATTTTTATTTTTACTTAATTGACACCTATGACCTTCATTGTTGAATCATTCGTTAGAATCAACTTACTAGTCAACTTATCATTTAATAAATTAAAATAATTATTCTAAGTACAAGTATAAGTACATAAAGCAAAATCTAAAAATTAATTCTTCTGAAAAGATACATTGTTACCTTTGACGATCGTAAGGATATCTTCGTTACCGTTCATCATAAAAGAGCACTCATTAGTCTCTTCTTCTTGTTTCTTTTTCCTCGGATAAATTTGTTTGATATGTTTGTACTTTTTACATTTATACCATAGAATACTATCCAAATACTTAACTCTTGATCTCAACCTACCACACTAATATCTACTTCCGTTAGAAAATCATCCTTGTCAACCTCTAACTTAAGCAACTATTACCTTATAATCTATGTTTGCATATTTATATTTTTTTTCTAGTAGCATGAGATAATAAAACTTTTTAAACTTATTTTAAAGTTACTATACAATCCTCACACAATTTATCTCCAAAAGTTATCATAAGAGCTAGTGAGCTATGTAAAAAACAATAGCCCTTATCTTCTTTATCAATCTTCATATTAACTTTCTTTAATTGATGAAATATTTCTTTGAATATGTTTCGATGTTTTACTAAGTTTCTACCTTCCTCTATCATCAATCTGTATAACTTCTACTCTAGATATAATTGATTAGTTAAACTTTTAGCTTGATAATTTTTTTCTAATTTATCCTAATTAATCACAATAGAGTTATCATTAATAAAATTATTCATAATATTATTAGCGATACAAAGACAAATAATACTGACACACTTACCTTATGTTTCACTCAATTTTTATTGCTCATCTTTTTTTATTTGTCTATTTGTTCCTTGCTAAGCCGGATCAATTAAAAAGATCTTTTATCCTCTTTTATCATAAGATAAAACTATTTCTTCTATCAAATTTTTTAATAGTAAACGATCAACCATCAACATCTTAATTGAATATCTAATCATCGAATCTTTTGGACTATGATACCACCTTGTTAGGGAAGGAGAGAAAATAAAAATCAAAACTAAAAGAATAAATCTAAAGATTAATAATAAAAATATATTAAAAAATTGATGCAAGATTTAACATAGTTTGACAACTCTCTACTAGAAGAAAACTAAATTTTTCAATAAAGATCAATTACAAGACCTTTGAATTATGTCACTGGAGAATCATCCCTTTGCATATATGTAAATATGAGGAATTTTTCTCTCAACTCTCTCTAAATTCACTAGAGAAAAACTCTCAAGAGCACCCATAGTACCGTGCCTCTTCCTTTCTCTTTCATCAGATTTTTTAGACTCAAAGTGTATTTATATGAATAAATCTTAATTATGTAAAAACTCTTCCTAATTTAAATATAATTAAGACTCATCCGAACAGTTTGAATACAATTAACTCAAAATAATACTCTTCCGAATAGTTTAAATAGCTTTTCCTTTGGCAAGTTGCATAATTTCCATGATGAAGGAAAGATACTAAAACCTGTGACTGCACGTAGGTTTTTGCATGCAAGTGTTCTTTTACACACTTGCTTAAATATTTAATCGCTATATCAATGGCTTGTTAGGGTTATTTCCAGCTGCAGAAGTAAATGTATATGCCATATTCCTTCACCCAAATGCTGTTTAGCCAACGACCGGCTTGTTTGCATTTGTATGGCCTAAAATGCTGGTAATTCTTCGATGGAGATGAAACCATGGCAAGTTTCTGTATCATTCAGAAGATGATGAACAGACACCAACAAAGCTGCTGCATGAGTGGCTTCAGTTGTTGAGATATCAACATTGCTTGTTTCTGAAACCGATGAATTTTTTGCTTTCTTTTCTGCTTGTTATCAGAGTCTGTGCTGTCATCACTATCACTTTGAATCATTATATTTATCCTATGGTTCCTAACGGTTGCTTGTTGGCCTTATCAGATCAGACTAGTTTTATGATCAAGCATGCACATCATCTCCTTCTTTCTTGCTCTATTTTGTTGTCATTTGCAGTAGGCAAGATGTAATAACATGGAATCCAACAAGCTTTGGACTCTACCCATGTCCCCCCTTGGATGCTGGGTCTCATGATTCACTTGTGATTAGATCAGAGTAATAACAACGGTTCCCTCAGTATATATCCCCACAGTACTCCCTTGGCCAAAGAGCTTCTGCACCAAACTAAATCAAATGATTGCAGATGTTTTCTTCTATGTAACATTTCCCTCCTTGGCCGCTGCATCAATGGCTTCTTTTGAACTGTCTTTAAAACATTATATTCTTTGTGAAGAAGACAACAGAAACATAGGCGTTGGATGAAGTTTGTATCATAGAACAAGTAGGGTATAGATTGCTTGTGAATTCTAGTGCTTTTGTGTCAATGACACAGTTAAAGAAGAAGAATCCTCTTCGTCCATAAATAATTGCTGGTTGGGAGGGAAGCATCAGTAGATGTTCCCCCCACCCTTAGGTTTATAGCTGTAACTTAATTGTGATTCCTGTTCTATAGCCATTGCCTTGTTCTCTAAAACACAATGAAGTCCAAGTCATGAGCTTTTCTTAGTTGATTAATAGTTTGAAATCCTAATAGAATTAATAAAACTTATTAAATGAGATCAGTCTTAAATTAAGAAATCCTATACATACGTACGATGGATATAACCGAAGGTAAATTATACACCATTCTGGAATAGTAAATGGTTGATAGATTAGGGTTCCTATTTCTGAACCAATCACATAAAGGAGGGAGGAGGAGGAAGTTGGAGAAGAAAAGAGCCACCGGCCTTGTCTTCCGCCTCACTTTTCAGCCATGGTGGCTGCATGCTACTGACCCCACTAATAGAGTGCCCACTTTGGTGCAAAGGAAAGAGAGTATTAGTGAGCGGGGTACTGATTGTTTTCATGTGATCGGTCTTTCTGCTACTTGTCAATCCAGTGCCAAGCAAGGAATAAAGATAAAAGTGTGTCAAAGTGCCTTCAGAACTGATGCTGGACGACAGACTTCAGAAGAGTATAATGTATTAACTTTCCTGTTCATCTGAATTATTTTTCCTCTCCTACTTATTATTGGGATTGTTTAAGGAAGAAAGACAAAGTGTCTTCACTAATGCTGCGGAGGAAAGACTTCAGATGGCCTGCATTGTGTCTTTAGCTCAGAAGACTATATATAATGTATGTTCATCTGATCATTCTTTCTCCTACTTGTTAATGGATTGATAAGGAATAACAGAGAGAAAACGATGATCGTAATTAATATTTGCAGTTTCAGATCGAAATGGCTTCACTGATGTGGCAGGAAAGGCTTCGGATTGGCGTGCATTTGTGTCTGAGCTATATAATGTATGTATGAACTTTACTTCTCATTTGGTTATTCTCTCTCATACTTGTAATACAATGAATGCATAAACAACGCTGTCATGTATGCATAGGATATTCATTAAAGCGATACAATATTTTATGTAAGATTTAGGATATTCGGTAACTTATAATTACATATGGTCAGTCACTCATTCCTCCTCACTTTGTTGCTTGGGTTTTCACCATCCAGCTTACTGCTCTTGATTCGTTTCTTGACCAAGTTATGATCAGGGATTATATTTTTATTATATTGTGAATTAATTAAAATATAGTATTCATCGACATCAGCATCAGATTATTTTTTTTCTTTTTCGCTTTTTTTAGTTCTAAACACTCCCGTCAAATTTTATCAGCCGTCCATCGATCATCCAACGGTTCCTATTGACCGATGTTAATATAGATAGGCATTTCGTATTCATGTTTCTTCTTTGCGCAGTAATCAAAGGAACACCTCCCTCCGTCTCCGTCTCTCTCTGTCTCTGTCTCCATGATAAATAGCCCACACGCTGCTTCCATCAACTCGAATTATCCTTTTCTCTCGAACCCAGCCAAGGATCGAGGGTTGCCCGGCTCCCTTCCATTCTCCGATGCCAATGGCACTCTCCTGCTGTTAGACTTGGCGTCGTATTGTATCTTTTTCTTCTTGAGTCTTTCTTGGCTTCGAGCGTTTTCTTGTTCTTCGTAAGATTGCTCACGGAGATGGCGAATCCGCGATGGAATTCTCAGAAAAATGGATACGGAACCGCGATTTGGGCCGCCAAGATCGCTTTTTGCGTCATCGGCATTCTCTCCTTTTGCGCCGCCGTCCCTGTCGCTGCCGGCGCCCTGGCCTCCGCCGTACCCGGCTTCTGGGGGTCGCTCCGGTCCTGGCTCGCACGGCCGTACCTATTCATTGCCGTCCACTTCATTATCCTCGTCATCTGGAAGCTCTCTGATCAAAAACAGCAGCAGCACCAGCATCACTGCGAGGAATGGGCGGTGGAGGAGCACATTACGGATTCTGGGAATCCTGCAAAGGTCGAATCCTTCAACCGTTCGCATACGGCGCCCCTTCTACGCAAGCCCACGCCGGAGATCTGGCCGTCTGCGACGAAGGTGGGGGTTCCGTCGGTGGATCCCGGTGAGTCCTCGACGTCCGAAGCGTCATGCATCACGACGGAGTCCGGCGAGAGGTCCACGGCTTCGTCGGCGTTTATGGCCAAAAAGAGCGCCGAACCAGAGTCCAAGAGCAGCATTACGGTGATGGAAGAGGAGGATGAGGCGGTAGCTGCGGCGACTGTGGCAGGGATGGCGAATGACTCCATGGAGGTCACATGGAAAGCGATCGCGAAGAAGTCATCTCGGGCAGCAGCGGTTCCACCGGCGGCGGCGAAGTCGAGGCAATACGCTAGGCAACCGGAGCCGCCTCCCCCATCCACGGGTCACGACGATTTAAACCGGCGATTCGACGATTTCATCAAGAAGAACCACGAGCAGATTCGGCTTCTCAATAGCCGGCGGCGGTAGCCGGAAACGGCAAATCACATGTTATACCGATTTCCATTAGCTTAATCTTCTTACTAGCTCGTTAAGCTCTTCTTATGAAAGCTTCCAGTGGAGGAGGGAGGCTGCTCTGCCGCTAAAAATCCAATTTTTCAGGTAATTACTGTATGATTCGTTGGCCAATGAACACTTTTAGCCATTGAACGCTGCTACTTCCTGGTTATGCCAGAGATTTCATTGCTTTCAGACAGACATAATTGATTGCTCTCAGTCATCTTGCCCTCTTTTCTGTTCTCTTTCTGCTTACTCGAGTTGAAGTAAAGCATTCAAAATTTGAATCAATTGCCTCTTCCATATGTTGTGATGCCTTCTGTCTTCTGTGTTCCTCTGACAGATGAGATGCGGGAATTGCAGGTTCTTTTTGATATGCTGGACTTGCTTTTGGACTGGTGTTGCTGATTAGACTGGCTAGTGGTTTGTGCTGATAGATGGGGGTGTTTGGTAGCCTTCAGTCTCACCTTTTGGTCTTCTGCTTAGTACTTTGAGCTTACTGTTTGATGTAGTTTTGCTTACTAAATGATACAGGATTATGTCCAGACAATGATTTGAAGTGCATTTAGAACACTGCAATTATGGATATAAGTTGGCTGTATCTAATTTACTGTGTGGTTTTTCTGCTTTTAGATTAAGGCTTTTGCAGCACATTTTTCCATATTTGATTATGGTCCTAGATTTTGATGTCTTGGCTTTTGTCAGACATGCTTTTATTTCTGTTTATATTACATTGTCAGACACTATGATATATACTATTCGGTACAAGCAGTTCACCTCCTATCGATTTGAAGCATTTGGGTTGAACTGAAAAGGGGGGGACTACTGCTGCAATCACTTGAGGTGGTAATTCCTCTTACACATGATATCATCTAAAACCCATCTGACCTGCTACCCCTCTTAGACCGAGGAACTCTTTCATTGCAGTCACCACACATCAACATATGAACTCATCGAGGAAAGCATGAACATAAAATTGAGCATCCATACTGTCGTTGTAGTCCAAATTTATCATTCTTTCCATGCAAATGCTTCCTTGAAAGAAGATACTAGAGCTTGATATCATCATGCACTGATCGTACCAATCAGATGTATATAATCGACATGAAAGTTGAAAATGATTGATGGACATTGATTAGGTAGAACATGTTTCAAATACCAGCAAAGCCAATGAAGAGATGCTCCAGAAACTAATATGTCCAGTATTTGATGTTAGACAAAAAAATGCCAGTGTAATCTTTTCCTTAGTCCTGAGGTGAATTACAACTTTCTAGTTTCTTTAGCACTGACTGCCGTCGTCCATTGACCTATTTACAGCAGGTGAGAGGAATATATCTTCTTCCTAATTTCTGGAACTAAGGTTGATTGATTTAATTTGCAGATAAATGCATTTACTAGATGACAGTACTTATAAGATTGTCCTTGGCATATTTTTCTGAGCATAAAGTGGTCTTCAGAAGCTTTGAACCTTTGTTTACTACTTGTGTCCTAAAGATACATTTTATGTGTGTTCTTGAATGAACTATTGTTTTGTGCTTTTACACTTATTTTGTTCAGAAGAGAACTACTTTAAATTCATCTGTTTTCAACTCTTTTAGAAGATTCTTGTGTAATTTTAGGAACAACATCTAAGAAGACATCTGTGAGAGAGGTGTGCACAAGAGGTCATTTCTTTGTTTGATTGGTTTCTTCTGCCCATCAAAGTCTGCGTTGATCATCCATCATGACAAGAATATTCTCAACATTAGCTAGTTCAGGAAAGCTTCTCATTTCATGCTACATTTAGGTATCACTATCTTCCTTAATTCCCTCCAAAATAAGGAATTGTATACATATATATAAACATGTATGTGTATATATATGTATGTGTATACACATATATATGTATATGTATATTATATATATATATATATGTACACACACACACACACACACACACACACATATATATATATATATATATATATATATATATATATATATATATATATATATATATATATATATATAAATGTATATATATATATTTATATATATATATATATGTATATATATATGTATATATATATGTATATATATATGTATATATATATGTATATATATATATATATATATGTATATATATATAGTGATAATCCTACATTGTAAATGAGACTTGAATTAATTTATTAGGATATTATGGATCTGCTATCATTTTGTTTGACAGTTCCTTAGCCACTATTTTTTTTTTCTTTTCTGATAGACCTGAACGAAATTTCTCAATTCATGACAAGTTATTGACTAGATTAATCAATAAATATTGTTATATTTTGCATTTTTAAGGTTATTAATAGTCATAAAATAAATAAATAAGTAATAATGAAAAGGCTATTAATAGAGTCACCATCACCTTTTTTCTATTTTTTTAAGTACTAATTATATATTATCCCATTTAATTAGTTATTTTTAGTATTTCGATTATTATATTTTCAAAAGTTATATAGGGATCTTTAAACTTATGAAGGTCAAATATTTAACTTTGTTTTTCTCATGCTATTAACTTTGTTGAAAAAAACACTATAGGGTTTACCATTGAGTACATGCTGACTCAACCTCACTTCGATTTACCACTGAATACATGTGGTATTTCTGTGTGAGAAGAAACATGATTAAATATTTTTCTTTCATAAAAAAAATCTAATATAATTTTTTATCATGTTTTAATCATTTTAATCTTTATGACGAATGCCATTCATGTTTTAACGATACAACCTTTGTGTCTTGCTATACAATATAAATAAATGATAACATCAATTACGGTGTTTGGAAATATTGTATGCCATAGTTTGCAAACGTTATGGTGTTTGTACTCACGTGTAAGTACTAAAACAACGATTTTGGATTAATAATGAGTACATGTCATTAATAAATGAGAAAGTATTTCGGATCATATAGTTTTCGTATATGTGTCCTTACAGATTTTTAATATAGCATTCATATGCATTCCTTCCATTAACATCCATCTAAAAATCAGGTTGATCACATGTAATTATAGTTGACATTAACTGGTTTGAATTAAAAGGATATATAAATGCTTAAATCACCTGATAATAATGTGGAGTTTTGCTTGTTATAATTAACTGATAGTTATATATTGTATTTATCAATTTAAAGTTTAGTTGAGCATATATTGCATTACAGAAATTCAATTATCGTCGAACTATCTCAATCCATTAGTATAATGATGTTGAAATCCATGTATAATAATATCTAGAAAAATTGAGATTAAATAACTAGTTAAAATAGTGAAAGGTATTTTAGATAATTAAAATTTAGTTAATATTAGTTTCTTTGAGTTAATATTATTGGATGGATGTTAATGAGAGTGACACATATTGGAAAGCCTTTACATATATATTTTTCAAAGAAAAAGAAAAATATAATTTTAAAAATATAAAATAAAGGTGTATTATTGGGGCACAAAAAATGGCTAAAAAGATATTTGTTGTTCCTAACAAAATGTGCTAATAAGTTAGTTCTCTTCCCAGAAAATATGATCAAAAGAATATCCTTGAAAATACTATGCTTGATGCAAATAATCTTGACACAGTCAATCAAGTGTGAGTTTTATCCACTCATTGATCATCGATAGCTTCACCCTCCTCTTGCTTATCACAAGCATTGAGTTTAATCCACTCATTGTTGAGTTATAAGGATATGATTTTTCTTCCTTTTTCATCAGATAATTATGAATATTTACACATAGGGTATTATCTCAAGAAAAATCATTTAAGGGTTAATCTTAACACCATTGAAGGTTGGCTCATTTTTTGTTCTTCCAAATCAACCAAAGACAATAGACTATGGGGGATCTAAGTATCCAATAGTCTTTAAATTCTTTTTAAAAAATAAATTTATTTCTTCAAGATTCTATAACAACTAATCTCTTGTTTATCAAAAGGAGAAGGGAGGTTAAGCCAATTTACTATCCTACATCTGATTCCCTCCATATATGTATGATATTTAGTAAAATATTATAATATATACATACATGCCATCTATGTTCATATTGAATAATTAATTTCCAGGGAAGCTTTTAAATATCTAAAAGTGTGTATATATATATATATATATAATTAATTAAAAGGGTAAATATGGTTTTTTAATCCTATTAAATTAACCTTTAAATTTGCTTATTTTTCTAATCTTTATTCCTCCTCCGACAATGGGGAACAGATATTCTATGTGGGGGATTAGCTTCTACTTTAGCCGTCCGATTAAAATCCAGCGGTCTATGAGATCTTGGAGATGCATGACGTGTCACTGTCGCCCCGCCACCGGTGAATCTGCTTTGTGCGAACAAAAACAGCTTCACTGTCCCAATAAAATACATTTTTGAGTCGAAAACAATTAAAATGACCATATTTTTTCCATTAACATCATTAAAAGACCTTAGGATCATCCGATCCTTTTGTGTTCTCTGTGTCTGATTCGGATTCTGATGAGATGCGTGATTGTTCTGGATAATACTTCGATTCCTTTTTTGTTTATTTGATTGGATTTGTTTCAATCGATTTCATCTGCCTTTTTCGTTTGCCGGATGGCGGTGGAGAAGGAGAGGTATTCGAGTTGTCGTTGGATACGGCGACGCTGGGCTTGGCTGTCAACATCCTGTGACAGCCAGTCCTTCTGCATCCGCTCTTCCTAGAACCCCCCGATTCCCTCGACCGAGTCGCCGTTCCCCCCAACTGACGCTCAAATCTATCAACCCATTTGAGCAAACATCGATCTCTTTCTCCTACACGAGCAGGTCGGTGGTTGCATTGTCCGTGCCGACTAGTTGAGCGACTTGTCTCTCGCTGGTCTTGATGGCTTCCCTGTACGGGCTTCTGCACCGGCCTCTCTCCGCCGCGGCCGCCGTCGCCGTCGCCACGGCGCTGCCCGACCACGTCTTCTCCCTCTCCAAGCAGTCCGAGCCCGACGCCTCGCCTCCGGCTGTCCCAGCACCGTGTTCGAAGCCTGCAGCCTGTCGAACATCTATTTACGACGTCTCGCTCTTGCTCGCCGATGACAAGCGCTCCGTCCGCTCCTCATTTACCATTGCTTCGCCGGCTATCTTACTCACCCCGTACCAGTACGCGAAGCTAGCTAACCCTCGAACGAACGACGAGTCCTCACTGACCCTTGCGTCTTCGCAACCGGATGGTCTCTACCGATGGCATCTGCCCGACCCCAAAGCCTACGGAGTCGCGGAGAGCAACGGGTGCTCGAAAGCAAAGTCTCAGACTGCGGTGATCTTGCTCGGGTGGCTTGGAGCTAAGCAGAAGCATCTGAAGAAGTATGCAGATTGGTACACTTCGAGGGGGTTTCATGTCGTCTCTTTCACGCTCCCCTTGTCCGATATCGTGAGCTACAAGGTTGGGGGCAAGGTTGAGCAGAACGTGGAATTGCTTGCTGAGCATCTGGTGGATTGGGTCTCGGAGGAGAGTGGGAAGAGCTTGGTTTTCCACACCTTCAGTAACACAGGCTGGTTGATGTGTGTGCTCTCACGAATCTTGTTCTTGCATTTTCCTTTTTCTTCATTTTCCGGGAGATTTTGCTGTTGACATGCTTCCCTTCCGCATCGTAGATATGGTGTATTACTCCAGAAGTTTCAGAAGCAGGAACCCTCCGTCATTGGAAAGATCAAAGGTTGCATTGTGGACTCAGCTCCCGTTGCAGCGTCCGATCCTAAGGTAATGGCTTTATTTGGACTAGTTTTCTGATTTATGCTTCATTCGATTTGAGTATTAGTCGGGTATTCAATGTTGATGTTTTGCATTGCTGCGACCTGTGATAATTAGTGTATAGTTCAATGGCAATCTGCTTGTGTTCACTTCAATTCTAGACTTGCCTTGTAGATTTATGTCATAACTCAGACATGTCCTTTTCTCTTTATCACTGTCTGTCTCTAGACTTATCTCCTTATCAGGGGATAAAATGTTGTAGTTAGAAGAGGTGAGACAAGTAGTATTAGTGGTTTGAGCAGAGATAGAGGTAGAGGAAAAACTAACAAGACTTTATTGTAAACTATAAATAAGGATTTAAATATCCTTAATATCACTTAGGACATTGCTTTGTATAGAACTCAATGGCCAAAGATATATGTAGTCAATCGCACATAGTTGAGACGTTATAACGTGTTCTTGTTATTTGTTGTATTGTCAGCTTCTATCATTTTCCGATTAGTGATGTTTCTCTGAAAAGAAAAAAGAGTGATATTGTTCAATAAAATTGACTTACTATCACTATATTTATCATGCTTCTGTTGATTGTCTTTATTTTTTATTGCCAATGGTTACACATCTAGAAAGTTCACCTGTGTTTTACTGGTACTAAGCTAAGCTTTGTCATGCTCAGATATAAGGACACATTGTGTGTGCTATCTGCTTATACTAGCAATTTTTTGGGGAAAGGGTCATGGTGCAGTTTTTGGTATTGTTGCTAGTTCTTGCAAATTGGTGAGCTAAGTATTTCACCCATGAACGTTGTAGGTTTGGGCTTCAGGCTTTTCTGCTGCTCTTTTGAAAAAGAAGAGTTTAGCAACAAAGGGAATGGTGAGTTCAAATGTTACAGGAAGGGGCACGACAACTGCTGATGGTTCATATGGGGATCCTAAACCTACAGTCACCGAAACTGCTTTGTTAGTGGCCTTGAAGAAGTTCTTTGAGGTGGTTCTAGACTTTCCTACTATCAACAGGTAGAAATTATTTTCAGATTGACTGGTGTGGTCTTCATCTGCAAGCAAATTATCAGCATCTTTTATATGATTCATCCTAATTGCTAATATGACTATATGAGGGTGGAATAATTCTTCAGAAGCTCAAACAATCTGGAGGAGTCTAGACATCACATGCAAATAAATTGATCGTAAATTAAAAGTAGTCTTGAAGGGATAAATCGTGTAAACTGAGATGTTTAGGTTGTTTCCATGGGAACATTTGAATATTTGATAACATTTGCTGTCATTTGTGTGCTATGATCTTTGTCCACTGCTAAATCATAGAAATCCAGTAACTAATTGATGGTTTTCTGGCAACTTCTACAGGAGATTGTCTGATGTGCTAAATTTACTAACATCAGAGCAACCAAAGTGCCCTCAGTTGTATATATAGCTCTGCTGACAGAGTTATTCCTGCAAAATCTGTGGAGTCCTTTGTAGAAAGACAAAGAAGAGCTGGGCATGAGGTCAGGGCATGTGATTTTTTGTCGTCGCCTCATGTTGATCACTTCAGAAGCCATCCAGGTCTCTACAGTTCTCAGCTTGTCAACTTTCTGGAGGATTGTGTTATCACTTGTTGCAGAGATTCTTCATAAAAAAGTGTTTTATCATGATTTGTCTTTTACATTGATATCATTCTTTTCCTGGCTATTAATTTACACATGCCAGGCATCATCAGATTACAGAAAACCATTTCTTTTGGTGAATACTTTTAGAACATTTATTTAAAAGAAGAAAGATTCTCGCTTTCCTATTGAACTTTTTGTTGCTCTTGAAATTGTTGCAGTGCTCTCTTAGTTGATGTTATTGCATGCGTTTTATTGAATGGAGAAACTGAGTGGGTGTTATCAGAGTGGCAAACCATTTGCCGGACATACAAGTATGATATGTGTAGAACTTGGAAATGTGTCATTTGTTAATGCTGGTGAGAATAATTAACTAGTGGAGTAGAAAAAGGAAAGAGCTTAGTGAAGTTTGCAGATACTTGAGGTTGTATTGAAGTAAGATGAAGTACAAAGACAATTGCCTGCCATATGTCTGAACTTGTATCAATTATGATCAAATACAATTGAACACTGTTTATGCTGTCATCTGCATCCTATTAATGACTAATCAAATTGTCTTCTCTTTTGTGTAATTCATCCATTACTTGGCTGTAAATATGGCAATCACACTTTCTCTGTGTTACCACTAATCAATGGTCTTCTCTTGGCTGTAAATATGGCTGTAATCAATGGTATTCTCTTCTTGTGTTACCACTCTTTTTCTCTACCTAATTCTTAAGATTGAAGTGTCCCACAAATTGTAAGCATGAACTCTACCAAGGACAAGTTGAAGTTTTACATGATTAAGCATTATGCATTAGTGGTTGCGGGAGATGGATGAAGGATTCTATTCTCAGAATGGAACTGAACCTGACTTTCCGAAAACCGAAAGTAGTTTCAGTAGGAAGTACAAGAAGAAGAAATGATACTTTCACCTCTTACATGTACAGAAAGAGTAGAATGAAGGAAAGCAGCTTCCAAAATCTAGTGAATAGTTTTACTGCAGAACTCCTTGTGATCTTGAAATTGCTCTTCTTAGATACTTCAAGGATCTTTGGTAGCTGAGGAATCCCATAAACCAGAACTCAAATTCATCCACAGTCACTACTTGGATATATTTTTGGTTAGGCTTTTGTGAGTCCTCACAGAGGCTGGCTCTTTTCACCCTGCCTACTGGGATCAAAACCTGTGAATGGAAGTCATTGAATTCAGTTGAACTTTCAGAACAATTTTCAGCTCTGTTTCCAACAATCATAGCCTCACCAAGATTGGATTCCAAAAGGAAGTACCTTGTAAGGAACTCTGGCCAAAGTTCCTCTGGGAGAAGTGATTCTGATGGATCTATCACTCCTGAAAGCAATCTTGTGTGTTGAAATAAAGAGCAGTCCTGCTATAGGACCAGCTGTGGTTGACAGATAGCACTGGAATGCTTGCAGCAGCTTTTCTCCTTTTTCAACTGAGAAATTTTGCCTGTAAACTCTCTCAATACCTCCAGCTTGAAGAATCTTTGCACCCAGGCTCAGTTTTCCCTTCACAATCTCTGAGATTTTGGGTCCTAAACTCACTGCAATTTTACATGAAATTAAAAGATGCGAGTCACTGATGCTAGTCTCTTGCTACTTGGAAACTATCTTTGACAGGACTAATTGTTTTCTACCTCTATACATGAACTCCCAAGTAGTTGCCACACAAAACATACTAAAGACAGCATTGCAGAACATTTCACCGTAGGGAAGCTGTAAACTCACCATGATCTTTGATGCCCTTAACATAGCTGTCTGCCTTTTTGCTGAACTTGCTCATCCAAGCAATAGGTGAATCCACTTCTGCATCAAAATAACTCTTTGAGTTTCTCCAACACAATAAAAATAATATGTAAACAACTTCATATGAGAAAGATGATATTACTTTGTTCATACTGGGAGTTGTATGAAGTGGATTGCAGACAGAGTCTGTTGAGCTGAGATTTTCCAACCATTTCTGCTGTGATCGACCTAATAGGAATGCCTACAGCTTGATCATGGTTTGTGTTCTTCATGCTGAGATGATGCACCAGAACTGCTTCCACTAGTAGAGAGGAGAGAGGAAGAGATTCTTGAATCCAATAGACCAGTGAGGAAGCCTTTTATAAGGTGAAGCAGAGTCAGCATGGGGTCATCAGCTATAAAGGCAATATGATGAAGCCAGAAAAGAAAAAGAAAGGTGAATCATCAATTCATCATCAGCTAAAGAAACTTTCAAGAGAAGAAAAGGAAAGTCCCCAAAGCTCTCATGCACTTGATCTTCATCATCAATTCTGCAGCATTAATCAAGTGAACATGTTCTCATCAAAGCATCCAGCTAGCATTGATGAATCTTCTCATCTTATTATGAAGTTAGAAATAGATCAAGTCTTTTGCTCATAACATAGAGAGACATGCCATGTGCTTACATCGAGCAAAGGCACCTCCAGTCTCTTTTTGAAACTAATTACTTGAAGTCATCATATTATGCTCCATGGCAGCATGCAGCATGGCTGACCCAAGAGTGAGTCAGCAGCTCACTAAGCTGTCCTTGTTTGGTGACTTTGTAGAAGCTTTTCAGCCAGAGATTAGACTCAGATTTCTTTGCTTAGCTGGAGAGAAGTGTAAATAGTTCATGCTGAATCAGATTGGAGGAAGGAAGTGATCAAGGCAGACTTCTGATGAAAGGAAACTGCTTGTGATCAATCTGTGGAAACAGAAAAACCAGATGCACTGTGAGACCCAACACAAATATTTCTCTATCCATCTGCATTTGGGAAGGGTATCCTAAAGGCCTCCCACTAGAACTTGTCTCTTCCAACCAAGCAATATAAAAGTCTAGATAAGATTTGTTGGGGCCACAATCAACACCCATGTCTGAACCATTGTTATCTTTATCAGTTCATAAATCATCCATGGGACCCATAAATTACTGCAGAGAGTTGTCCAGTCATCTTTATTTCTGTATGTTGAGGTAATTGGAACCTATTCATTTTATTTCAGTTTGTGAGACTAAAACCAGAACATAACCAGAGATTAATAGTGCAATCTCTACATATATATTGTATATGATTTAGTCTTATTGGAGTTGAGACAAAAAAAGGTCTCGAAAAATTGACTGGTGCAACAGCATCTGAACCTGGACTTCTGTTTCTGCATTAGGATCAAAGAGCCACCATACAAGAGACAGGATTAACATTAGTCTAAGAGCTGCTCTTGTCTGTCTTTATCTGCAGCCACTCTTGAACACATCAAGTACATAAATCGATGTTCCCCTTGCCATTTAGACATGAAACAATTAAACAATATCTAACTCTGAGACTACAACATAACTAGAAGAATATGTCCTTGTACCTATCAGTTGATCTGAATTGATGATGATGAGAATGCATGAGACCAAGTAGCCCTTCCTTTCTTCTGTCCACAAGAACATACTGCTACTATCTGTTGGATGATGCTGGAGGCATTGGATGTGGAATTGGTGGGGTGTTCACTGGGGCACCAGGGACCACAGTTCCAGAAACTGGGGCCCGCATGCCGTAGGCCATATGAGGTGCTCCAGGAACAGGAAGATTAACTGGAGTACCTACTGCTGTAAGAGGACCACCAACAGGCTGTCCAATGGTGGTTCCATACATGCCAACACCAGGAGCACCACTTGATGACTGAGGAGATTGCTTGATAGATTTCCCTGTACTTGCAACCGACCCGATATTCTGTCCGGTGATTGGCCCCTGAGGAGCTGATACATCGCCATTGACGACACTGGTGATATCATGGATGCTGGTCCTTCGGCGATCTTTGTTCATGGAATTCAAACGAATGAAGTACTTCTGTGCATGGCTTGCGACCTGCGTAGGTGTTCTCGATATTACAAAGTTTCGAGAAATGCTCCTCCAATCACCTTTGCCATATTTTTCAAGTCCAAGAAGAAACAATCTGTAGAAGATCCATCAATAGTAATAGATTTTAACTGCTTCAGTTTAGATGTCAAACATAATGAATAATTTGCTACTACAAAGATGAAAAAACATTTTAGTGTCTAAAACAAAACATGGAAGCATATTGCTGACTATTAGGCTTTTGCAAGTGTTAGAAAGCATGTTCATATAGCTTGTGTTACCTCATGTGAAGCAGTCAACACTCATGAGAAGTTTCTATCTTATACTAGCGCTGGACCAATAACTGACATTTTAAGGAATAATAAGCTAAGAAGAAACCAAAATGTTGTAGTCAGAGGCCTTCTTGACCCCTAATTTTGACTTGTGTAACTCGGTGAATTCAGTAAACAGTAAAACCACAAATGATTTACTGCTTAGTTGACAATCCAGAAGTACAAGTAAAATATATCTTGTAGGGATAAGACTCAGGACATGTTATACTTCTCTTCATGAAGGTGAGAGAGCATCATAATCTCTGGTTCCCACTACAGCTAGTTGTAATATGCTTTTAAGATACAACTAGGGAAAAAAAAAAGGATCTGAAACCCGACAGATTTGCTATTTTAATACCCATTCTCATATGTGGATTCCATGATAACAAAAGAAGGGATCTGAAACCTAACAGATTTGCTATTTCAATACCCCATCTCATATGTGAATTCCATGGTCTGAGCAAAACTAGGCCATGGCTTAATGGTTCAAACCTACAATTCATAAATCGATATACTGAACTTACATCAAAAGCAGTCTACCCTTACAAACCACAAAGAGTTTTGGCCCACAGAACAAAAAATAAAATTTGCTGCTCACATGAGAAAAGTTTATTTCATGAGATAACTCCAAATAATAATATATGCCTATGTCAGACTTGCTTGGTCAGGGAACCTTAGTCAAGAAACTAGCATGCCACTTGAGAAGCCGTAGTCCTGGTTTGAGCTTTCCTTGCAGGTTTCCCCTAGTAAGGCCTTCCATATAGTTTCCAATGATTGTCAAATTTATTCTGTGTCAATTCATTAAATACCAAGGACCACCATACAAGCTGTATGGTCCTTAGTCAAATATGAATTACATTTGGGTGTACCACCATCGAACAACATAAATTTGTAAGACCAATATTTGTGTGGTAGACAGTGTTAGAACAAGCAAATGTCTGAACAGCTGAGACATTATATCATCTTCCTTTTCAGTTCTTTTAGGAGTGAAATCCTATATCAATTAAGTATTTTTCCTTAGTTTTGAAAATGAATAAATAATCCCAAAGGTCAAAGTTCATCATAGAAGAAGGCAGAATCCAAGTGCCATGCGATGGTATCTCAACTGAAGTCACAACATGAGTAGGATAAATATGCCACTAAATCTGAAGGTAATGTAGACAATTCTTGAGGCTGTGTAACAAATCAGGGTTGGCAGTCTACCTTAAATCATGGATTCAACAAATTATAAGGTTCCAATTTTATGTCAACAAATTTCTAAACAAACTTACTTAGAGAAATGCCCCAACTAAATATCTGATCACACAGGCACTTCCATGGAAAAGCAACATAAGCAGTTGGCTTACTCGCCTATCTGCTTTATAGAGCAAACTGGACCAGACAGAATTTTAATACTTCTAAAGGGTAAAGCAAGCATGGAGAACATTACGATGGAGATTACACTCCCCACCATGCGAACAAGAGAAGCAAGATACTGACAACAGATCAATCTCACAGCATTAAGAAAAGGCTGTCTTATCTCTGGTAGAAATAAATAATATGATGAAAAAGACGAAAGTTCATAGCACATGAAAACTATGAATGTAATGCAAGATGCCTAGAAGGCATATCATATCCACCAAAATATAGTATAAAAGTTGAATCAAGGCATTTGGCATTAATAACACATAAAATAAGAAGCAATTATCCATTGATAATCTCTCAAATCATATAACAAGAAAGTTAGTTGTTATTACCTACATTTACCTGATCACAAAGCAATACGAGTTTATAGTAGCTAAACATTATTGGATGTTTTTAATCCATAACTAGTAGACCACTGGAATCTTTAGATCATGATTATAGTCCTGCTTTCAGTTACTAGATCATGCTATAATTCTCCATGACAGCCTTCACAAACAGTTAGTGCATGGTACACCATGCTGTAATTTTAACAGAATACATGACAAATTAGTAAACATGAGAAGTGCTAAAAAAAACTATTGTTTTTTGTTCCTCGTTGCTGTTGGATTATTAAAATGGAGTTGTGTCAGCATCTCTTTGTTATGAGGAGGCAACGTAAATGAGGATTTAAGGTGATGGTTACAATAATGGTAGAAAATGGCATTTGGAATCTGCAAATCTTCTCAAAGCATCCAGTTGACTATATGTGAGCATGTACAATACACAAGAGAGGACCATTGGAGCAAACATATTGTCTCTTAAAGACTTCCTCAACACTGGGACATTTATTAACAGGATTACTCTTTTCTTGTTCTTAAACAATTACCAAGTAGTCTTGCTGTTTCTTTTTTTTTTTCTGAATGATAAAATTGGGTAACATAGTTTAATTGCACACCTTAAGTTATGGTGAGGAGGGCAACTTAGGTTGCAGAGAGATTCAGTCTCAAAATAGTTGGCTTCACTTTAGCACATCAGAACAAGCATCAACATCCTTCTCCCTATGTGGATGCAATTGAACAAGTATAGCAAACTTACTTGCCTGGAGTAGAATGTTCGGCAGAACCTGACATAAAGATATTTTTCTCTGGTTTAAGAAAGTGAAGGAAAAGAAGTTTGACTAGAATAAATTGCTAAATTAATGAAAAGGATATTCACATTCCAAAACTAAAACTCAGAATTTTTTTCCAAAGAAAGAGATCTAGGATATGGCTCGGCTTGTAATATGAATCCTACTCAATATATGGAAACAGGCTAGTCTACGGAGATCATCCCCAAACAAAATCAACCTTTTTCCAAGAAAGAGAATTTGGAGATAGCTTGGTCAAACACCACTGAATCCTATTCCATCTAAAAGCAAAAATTGATACTCTGCTAATATTGTCTTCATAGTGGGCAAATATACTGATTTTATATTCATTTTACACTAGATATGACTTATTCTGAAGTCAGTGGCATACCATTATTGAAAGCAAAAGAATTATCAACAAATTTTCACCCCAACATCGATCCTGTAGGTTGCTAATGTGACTTTTCATAGTTGCTTGTCTGAACAAGAACTTAAGTTTATTTCTTGGATGCATCATCTTTTTGAACCTATGGTATGTGACAACCTTCCACAGAGATCTTGGGTTTCTAATGATTGTAGACAAAATACTGCGGTTACATCTTCAAAGTCCACAGAAGTCAAGTGGATAATAACCAAATCATGTGACAACACAACCGATCCAAGACCCTGTATTAGATAGTTGAAGTTACAAGCTTAATATCAATTATAAGTTACAGCAGAAACCCAACATTTGTCTTCATTCCGTAGGGGAATAACCATTATCTTACCACTAAAAAAATAACATGAAGACACAATTCGAGAAGATAATAGTATGAGTGTTGGCTCAGTCTCAGTGCACAAGATCCACAAACTTGATTCATTGCTTAGCCCCAGAAGCAATAAGAACAAATCTAGATGCACCCTATAAAACACAAAGCACTATTTATTTGGGAGTCCTAAATCAACTAGCTCTTCTGAAGCTTATAGTACTCACACAAGTTCCATTCGACAAGAAAGTTATCCTCTGCGGTCTTTTGTTATAAGAATCATTTCCTGACCTAAGAATCCAAAAGCAGGTGCCAGATTTTTTTTCCCCTTATTATCTCAATATTTTAGAGGTTACGTGCGAAAAAATGATTCTCTAATAAGCAAACAGATCGAAGAAATACAACCAATTTTAGAGTACAGAGTTAACCTGTGTTCATCCTCGGTCCAAGCTATCCCCTTTCTGCGTTCTTGATCTGACCTCGATGCCTTCCCAGTGTGACCGGGATCACCATGTGGGTTTCCTCCCTTTTTACCACTACCACCATCATTAGCATGGTCACCACCTTCCGAGGAAGAGGGGTAGCAGGGTAGAGGGATTCTGCCAGACTCTATGCCATTGATATCCTCAACCAGAAGCTCATAGTGGTCCTTCACTTCCTCGATGGTTTTCCCAGGCACATCAGCTGCAATCTTCTCCCACCGGTCACTGCAATCCTCGGGGTGAGTTGCTAAGGCATTCTCGAATGCTTTTTCCTGCTCCCTCGTCCATGATGAACCGCAGCTTTCTTCTTCCATCGCTGTCTCTCCAATTAAGCATATAACTAGAAAATCAAGCGGCAAAAAGGATGCTCCAAATCCATCAAATTATGAGCACATGATCGGATATTTCCTTTGAAACAGCCGTCCCACTAAATTATTTCGAATAACTGATGGAAAATTGGATCTGGACTGTGTCTTGAACAGCAAATCAACACCTGCTGGCTAACTGGCAGCTGGAAAAATCATCCCGAAAGGAGATTGTAAAGTAATATTGCCGGCATGGAGAAGGACAGATGTGGGAAAGAATCAAAGGGACCAACGCCAGAATGCAAAGAAACAACACAGACGAAGAAAAATCACCACTCCACAACAAAAAGAGAGCTTTCTGCAATCAACCAAGATTAAAACGAAAGAAAAATATTCTCACCTGAGGACACAGCGGTAACCAGAGGGAAATTGGGAACCAGAGAAGCCAGACAAAGAACAATAAAGAACCTTGTAAATGATTGGAAATCTTTGTTCTCACGGTCCCAAGTCCAAAGAAATCAATACAAGAATTCCGAATGATCCCTCACCCTCCCTACACAGCAAAAACCAAGAGTTTTCCCTACCCAAACAACCAAAAAGATGCAATTTTTGCCCCCCCCCTTCCCTCTGATTGGTACCAGAAGCCGCATCTACACAACCATCACCAACTCAATCATTCAGGGGTAGTGATAGAAGATCTGATTCGCCATTTCAGCCTCCTTCCACAAAACGATGAGACCAACCAAACAAATGAGTCCAAGCAGTTGTACATCACACTCAAAGTGAATTCCGGATATCATCCATCATCATCATCCATGGAGCAGAGGCAGAGGAGGAGGCCCCACCTGCTCGTCCACCCACCAAAGACTGGACAAACCCTCAGATCCAACAGCTTCTGTATTCCCTTTCAGAGCGGATAAAGACTACCCAACTCAATCCAAAAAAATCCAGAGTAAAAGCTAGAAAGATCCATGCAAAGTATAATGACTCATTAGCCATTCGGAATCTCCACAATATTATGTTTGCCATCAGAGATTCCTTTAACTCGGGGTATCGCACACGCTCTTATCTTACGTGTAAGATACACAGTGGATTTATTCTTCGAACATTAAGTATTATATATATAAATATTTATGTATAAAATATAAATTTAAAGAGATAAATATGGAAATTATTGATTATGGAGATGCAACTTTATGTCGATTAATATGAAGTAGGGATGTTTAAGATTTATATTTCAGGAAAAACAAATGACTGCTGCCATAATTAAGCATAATAAATGTGAAGCACCATTACTTCGTTTAACTTAACATCTGGCTCAGAAATCACAACCGAATCATTGCGTTCGCTTTGCTTTCTAATTTGTGCGTCCATGTGTATCGATTCGTCCCACCCGCAAAGTCTTACCCGCGACGACTACATGCCGCCGGGTGCTTCGAGCCAGTTGCGTCCCAGGCGCGGCTGACTCTTTGTCTTCAATCTCCAGGAAGGTAGATCGGTGGAGTAGGTCGTCGACAGGCACGAACGAGTGCAGGGGTGCCGCTAGGGTCAACCATCTCTATTCCGTGCAATAGAGAAATGGCTCTTTGTCGGACGCATCATTTGAGACCTTCTGATACGTTAACACCAATCATGTCATTCCGTCTAAGACTTGTTGATCTGTCATGGGCTGCTTAAACTGCAATTGTCAAGCTAAAATCCGTGTATGCTTCATAAGCACACGCATCCACAACATTTCCACCATGATCTTTATTCTGCGACCATGGAAATCTTATCCATGGAGCAAGTAGAACCGAGTAAAAGGCAACTCTCCCTGGCATCGTAAGCAACTGGTAGCTCCATTTCATCATCATACCTTCCACTCACGGTGCAGGGAAGTCTTCTTCCGTGCTGAGTCCGGAGATCTCTCTAGGCTTTGCATGTGTAATTATGCTATCCTTCAGGCCATGGCTCGATCGAGGAGGTACTGCAGCGGTCACAAAATGGAGATGGGAGCTTCCCTCTTCTTCATGAAAGGCAACCGTTCTCGGAGGTGATGACCATTAGCGGAACGAAGAAGATTAGTGGCACCACATGTCATATAATATCCATCACCCCATACTAAATGTCTATCACTTCGATTTAAAACACTAAGAAACAATCCAAAAATAATTACAGCTGCAAAATCTGATAGCCAGTTTATGAATTTTCTTTTCTATAACTGTGCTTTAGATGGGTTGGCACACGAAGAAGTCCATCATTGACCAGCAGACATCCAAAGCTTAGTGTCTCCATAATAACATCATATTTGATTGAGTAATAAAAGAAATATAAATAATCCGTACAAAGTGATTCAAGGAATATAGATTCGATATTGAAATCAAATGCTGTTAGTAGTTTATGCTTTGACATTAGGGCATACATACATACATATACAAGCAATTCGTTCAATGTTCATGATTCCCTTATGTTTTTCGAAGGATAAAAATAACAAACAATTATCACGGAAAATCACATCATATGCATGCTTTTAGCACTCGCTAGACTTGCCTGCAGCTAAGCTATGCATAGCAACTCGTGCGAATGGATATCATACTGTTTGCATAGTTATTACATCGCACTTATTGAATGATACAAAAAAAAATGAAATTGTTTCTCTCACGCAAAAGTTGATCTCCAAGCGCTCTACCAATACAATAAAGACTACACCAACCAATGGACTATGATTTCAAACGAATCCGTCAAAAATAGGAGGTCACTGATTTCTCTCACGCAAAAGTTATTCAAGTTGGGAGTATGCATGGTGTAGGAAGTCCGGAACAGCTCTCAGCTTGGGACAGTCAGTCTAGTAGAGAGCATGATTCTAGAACAGTAAGTAGATCCAGGTCTCGCCCACCACCATCATCAACCTTTTCTCCTATCCATTCTTCCGAGTTGGGCATGCTCATGAATCTCATATATTCAGGCTTGGAAAATGCGGGTGCTCCTCCTCCTGCTTCACCACCTGGATCGACGAATTCAGGCCGGATAATTTTGATTGCCTCCGTTCCCTTAACATCAAGGAATCTCACCGGAGGGAACTCGATCCACACATGATCGAAGATTCCAAAGTTGCAACGTTGCCAGGTTTGGGAAAGCCATAGGAGTTGTTATCTTTGATGCCATCCAGCCGGGTAATCGTCGACCAGGTGCAGGCTTAGTGGAGAGAAAGCTGATTGAAGATCTTCTCGACTCCGTGGATTTGATCCTCGTTGCATGGATCCGAGAACGTCGTCTATTCGAATACAGCTCTGGTAAGTCATACCCTTAGTCATGTTAAAATTTAACGTATATTTTAGAAAGATTTTTAGATTATTATCTTTTATCTTATCTTTAATAAATTAATTAAATAGAATTTCAACGATAAGAGTCTCTACACCTATAAATAGATAACATCTGTATATCTATCAAGTCTAGCTGTTTAAGCCTGCTTTAGTCCAAAAGTAATTCATGTTTTTCTTTTGAGAAGTTAAATATATTGTTTTATACTTTCATCTTGATTTTCCCTTCTTTTATTTTTTATTTTCGACTAGTAATACTTTATTACTACTATTTGAAAAGGGGTTACGCTTGCATGTGTTCTTTTTTTTTTCTTCACATGGTATTAAAACCACAAGAATGATAATTTGTATTTCAAAATCAACTTAGTGCATAAGATAATCTTTTTTGACTATGTGTTATAATAATTGAGTTAATGGATTTAGTATTGAACTTCTCAATCAATATAACAACAACACCAAATGCTACAAATGGATATACTATGAAGAGATGGAAGACATTAAATATAAAAACTGAATTTGTATAAAAGATATATTTCTCATGATCTCTTTGAACATACTATTGATTATAAATCAATCTTAGAGATTAGATGTATTACTCAATAAAAAGAATATGGTTTGGGTTTAGTATTTAAAGAATAATTTGACAAATACTATTCGATCTCTTAATTTCTTAGTACCTTTTAAAGATTAAAAATTTATGTTCAAAAATATCACTCTTAAATACATATGAGCTTATTTCTAATGTACAAATAAAATATTATATTATTCATATTATTTGAAAAGAATATTATTTTTTATATTATATTTATATAAGGATTGGTTCAACAACTAGTCCTAGTAGTGTTGGAAAATCTTTTTACCTAGTACGAATCCTTAGCTTGTCAAATGATGAGAGTGTCTACTTCAAGAGGAGATGTAGATATCTCTTTTATAAATAAAAAAGAATAATGATAAAGATAAAAAAAAAGAAGAAGGATGATGCTAAAAATAAACTAGAGTCTCATTTGATATAAATCAAAGAAGATCAAATATTATAGGTGTGGTAAGTTAGGTTATATTAAGAAAAATCATCGTATTAAGATTAAAGGAGAAAATATCATAAATAAAGAAGATTTACCCAATGCTAAAGATTAGGAAAAATGTTTTATGGCTGAAACTATTGAGGCCATGACATCTATCAACTTCAAAAATAATTGGATATAGTTATTATCTCATTAGTGATGGTACCAAATCCATCAATCTTTATCAATATAAAGATAATGATGTAATTATTATAGTATACAATATTATTCATCAAGTAAACAAGGAAGATATTACCATAATCTCATATAAAGATAATGATTCTATTATATCGAAAAATGTGTATCGAAAAATTTTCTTTTCTTTTGTAAATGTAGTTGATGCTAAAAATTATATTTTTTTTATCCTAATGAAGTTAAGTAATATAATAAAATTAAATGTAGATATAGTACATACCGATAAAAGGGTCAAATTTGTATATATTTTATCAGTATCTTGTTGAATCTCGGATTTTGATGATGAAGTCAATTGTCATTTGTTATCTAATCTATGTGTTGAGATAAGTGTGCAGGATTAACTACGATGAGAGTAAGACAAGCAGCAGGTGTTGCGCCGGAGTCAAGATCATGATCACGTTGGGAGTTCGAGAGTTCGACGGAAGTTCGGACGGTCGTCGGAGGTTCAGAGAGAACAGATCCGAGAAGTCCAGAAGCTTGCCAAGCGAAGCTCGTCGGAACTCGCCAAGTGGATCGTCGCAAAGTCCAGGAGTATGCCGGATGTCCGCAGAAGGATCACCGAGGGTTATCGGTTGATCGACGGAAGTTGGCAGGAAACTCGCCGGAAGAAGCGATTGACGCATCGGAGCAAAGCTGCAGAAGTTGTCTTAGAGTTAATCGTAGTTAGCATGATGATTAAGCATGAAAATGGGAGGTGATCCCATTAGCTTAATCTTGGGGCAATTGGGCCCCTGAAAAGATTCAAAGTGGGCCGAATGGAGTGAACCATTCGGACCCTGATTGCACCAGGAGGTGCAACCGCCCCAGCCAGGAGGTGCAACCGCCTGGGCTGTGGGGTTGGGAGGTGCAACCGCCCCAGCCAGGAGGTGCAACCGCCAGGGCTGCGAGGCTGGGAGGTGCAACCGCCCAGAGCTCAGTCTTCGAGCTAGACTGGGCGGTGCAACCTCCTCTGCCAAGAGGTAGCACCGCCAGAGCTCAAGTTTCGAGCTCTGCCAGGCGATGCAACCACCGAGCTCAGTCTTTGAGCTCTGGCAGAGAGGTGCATCAGCCTGAGCTCAGTCTCGAGCTCTGCCAGGTGATGCAATCACCGAGCTCAGTCTTCGAGCTCTGGCAGAGAGGTGCATCAGCCTGAGCTCAGTTTGGAGCTCTACCAGGTGATGCAACCACCGAGCTCAGTTTCGAGCTCTGCCAGGTGATGCAATCACCAAGCTCAGTCTTCGAGCTCTGCCAGGTGATGCAACCATCGAGCTCAGTCTTCGAGCTCTAGCAGAGAGAAGCAATCGGCAGAGCTCAGTCTTCGAGCTCTGCCAGGCGGTGCCACCTCTCCAGTCGAGAGGTGCAACCGCCTGATCCCAGAATTCTGGGATTTGATCGATTTGATCGTTTTGAGCTCAAATTTTGAATTGGGTTGGGGCCTATAAATACCCCACCCATTCAGCACTGAAAAGATACAGACCTACACCGAAATCTTGATCTTTTCTGTGATTCTAAGAGCTCAAAAGTGTTGTAAAGCCTTTAAGTCTCCTCCTTCTGTTCTTCAAGTTTTCAATTGTAAAGTGAGGAGAGAAAGGTCTGTAAAGGTTGTCTCCTAAGCCTGTCAAAAGGAGAGAAATTGTAAAAGGGCAGTTTGGCCTTCGCCCATTGAAGGAAGGCACCTAGTTGACGTCGGCAACCTCATCGGTGGAGGAAGCCAAAAGTGGAGTAGGTCAAGGCTGACCGAACCACTCTAAATCTCTGGTTTGCGTTTATTTTCGAGCACTTTATCATTACTGCAAACCTCCCTCATCACTACTGCTCTCTGCGCTTTCACGAACAAGTTCTAAGTGCTGTTCTTCCAAATCTGCATTCAGACGTAAATTCGTATTTTCATACATTACAGTTTACGTTTACGTTTGATTCTGCAGAACTGTTTTCCGTGCTTTTACGAACGAGCTTCTTTGCAGTTTACGCTTACATTTTAATCCTATTAATAACTGCAATCTGTCCTCTACGATTTTACGAACGAGTTTCAACATTTAGACGTAAAACTGCATTCAGACGTAAATCAGCTTTCCTCGCTCAATCATCAGATTTCAGTTCACGTTTACGTCTTGATTTCAACTGCATACTGCCTTCTGCAAGTATACAAACGAGTTTCAAAGTTTAGACGTAAATCTGCGTCTAGACGTAAAACTGCGTTTAGACGTAAATCTACGTTTAGACGTAAAACTACGTTTAGACGTAAAACTGCGTTTAGACGTAAATCTGCGTTTAGACGTAAAACTGCGTTTAGACGTAAATCTGCGTTTAGACGTAAATCTGCGTTTAGACGTAAATCTGCGTTTAGACGTAAATCTGCATTTAGACGTAAATCTGAGTTTAGACGCAAAACTGCGCTTAGACGCAAAACTGCGCTTAGACGCAAAACTGCGCTTAAACGCAATCTGCGCTTAGACGCAAACTGCACTTAGATACAAACTGAGAATTTTAGTTTGCATCATAATAGTTTTTGAACGAACGCAGCTTTTGGTTTATAAATTATTGTAAGATTTCCGCTGCACTAATTCACCCCCCCCCCTCTTAGTGCTCTCGATCCTAACAATTGGTATCAGAGCTCGGTTAACTCTCTAAAGGATTAAAACCCAAGAGAGATGGCATACGCCGGAAACCAAGAGGGGCATTCGATTATACGTCCACCCATGTTCAGTGGAACGGACTACACTTACTGGAAGACCCGAATGAGGATCTTTCTTATTTCTATGGATTTTGAACTGTGGAACCTTGTTGAAAATGGATTTTCAAAATCTTCTCTTCCAATGATCGATTGGAACGATTTGGAGAAGAAGGCTTTCGCTCTTAATGCAAAGGCTATGAATGCCTTATTTTGCGCACTTGATAAAAACGAGTTTAATCGTGTTTCAACTTGCGAAACTGCTTTTGATATTTGGCACACACTTGAAGTGACCCACGAGGGCACAAGTAGAGTAAAAGAGTCAAAAATCAATCTGTTGCTGCATTCTTTTGAACTTTTCCGAATGAAACCGAGTGAAACCATTGGCGACATGTTTACCCGTTTCACGGATGTCGTCAACGGTCTAAAAGGACTCGGAAAGAGCTTTTCGGATTTTGAGCTTGTTAATAAGATACTAAGATCCCTTCCTAAGAGTTGGGATCCTAAAGTCACCGCTATTCAAGAGGCAAAAGATCTGCGAAATTTCCCTCTTGAAGAACTAATCGGGTCATTAATGACCTACGAAATGACCTGCAAAGCTCATGAAGAGCAAGAAGACATCCTTCCAAAGAACAGGAAGGATATGGCACTTAAAACTTCTGAATGCCACTTGAGAGAAAACTCAAGTGATGAGGATTGTGACGATGACTTGGCACTTTTGACAAGAAAGTTTAAGAAATTCTTCAAAAGAAACAAGTTTAAAAACGATGTGAAAAATAAACTTGAACCCAAGAAGGACCAAGTAATCTGCTACGAATGTAAAAAGCCGGGACACTACAAGAGTGATTGTCCCCAAGTCAAGAAAAGAACAACAAAGAAGAAGGCGCTCCAAGCAACATGGGATGATTCGAGCGCATCTGAGGAAGAGGAGTCCAACACCGAGCAAGTTGCTCATTACGCCTTTATGGCCATCGAAGAGGAGGTAACGGATTTATTAGATGCTGATTTATCTTTCGATGAATTATTAAATGCCTTCCATGATTTATTTGATGAATGCAAAGTTATAAATAGAAAATACAAGTTGCTAAAAAAGGTACATGATAATCTTACTTGTGAGTTTGATAAGTTAAAAGTCGAACATCATGATAGTTTAAATTCATGTATCAAATGTCATGATTTAGAAACTATACAAAAAGAAAACTTGCTACTTAAGGACACCTTGAAGAAATTCGAGGTTGGTAGCAAGTCATTAAACATGATCCTTACAAACAAGGGTCATGCTCCCAAAAGAAGTGGGATTGGATTTGTGAGGAGTCCTCACCGAAATCCAACTACCTTTGTAAAAGGCCCCATCTTACATATTCAAAACCAAACCAAGTGCAACTTTTGTTGCAAATCTGGACACAAGACACATTGTTGTCCATTCAAGAAAATAAGTCCAAACAAATTAATTTGGGTTCCTAAAGGAACAATGATAAACTCTATGCAACATGATAGAAAATGTAGATCTATTTATGAGGCACCCAAAAGCAAATGGGTTCCTAAAGATCATCCCTTCCTATAAAAACATTAAAAGTCTAGGCCGGAGCAAGAAATAATTTTCTGCTCCTTGACTCTCAATGGTCATAAACCAAGAATCAAAAAGGAACTCACAACGCTTAAGTAACAAGTGGAAGTTGTGAAATCACAAAAACGATACAACCTTATTAGAAACATATGATATCCAAATTCACATACCCCCTTGATCTTCAAAACCCGTTCATCTACGAATTAATTCTTGTAGAAACTAAATATGTCATGATCTTAAAAGGGATACCAAACAAACATTAATTGCTCTGAAACTCTCCTCAAGGCAAAGACTCCCTAATCAAATCATCTTAGGTGCTCACCTGCTGCAGGCGGTGGCACCTCTCCAGCTGGCGGTGGCACCTCCAGCCATCATGGGTTGCCAGAGGTTGCACCGCTCCAGCCAGAGGTGCAACCGCCAGCAAGCTCTGCCCTTTAAAACCACACTAGGGCCGGCTAAGGAACCGACCCCAACTCACCCCCATTTCCTCCTCTACTCTTCCAAGTCTCCTCCATTCCCATTTCACTCCTCTAAGCCTTCCAAATACCTCCCATTTCGGAGCAAAACATCAAGAATCCTTCCTTCTCTTGAAGATTTCACAAAGGTACTCTCTAAGAAGCTCTTAAATTCTGTTTTGTTCTTCATTTACTTTAGCTCATCATCATCCCTCTAAACAGCAGTAGTAATGGGATCTAGAAGATCCTCAAGGGACAAGGGAAAGAGGAGAGTAGTAGAAGAGTTTGATCTCACTCTTTTTGATTCCAAAAACCATGCTGAAAAATTTCTCTCCTTCGAACTAAGAAGCATCAATAAGGGAAAATACGTAGATCTGAATGAACTAAGAGATGTAGAGACTATCCATTGGTTTGCAAACCTAAATCTACTTCCCATTTTGCAGATCAACGAACCCATTTATCCTAGACTAGTTAGATTGTTTTACAACAACATGCAAATAGATGATGAAGAAAGGATATCAACCTATCTCTTAGGACAACACATCTCAATCACTGATAGATTCATTTGTGATATGATAGGTATTCCCATGAAAAGCATAGGACTTTACTTTAAAGGATCATGGGATGAAAAAACTATTGAAACATCCTACGTTGAAGCCTTAGGAACAATCCTTGCCAATCCTAACATAGAATCTATTACTAAAAGTTGTGAACATCTAATGCCCTTTAACACTAAGATACTTCATCATATCATGACTAGTATAATTCTTCCTAAGCAATACCATCATGATGAAGTGAGTCAATTGGAATTAGGAATTATGTACCTAATCATGAAAGAACGTGACATTTGTCTTGGCTATCTGATCCAACAAAACATGTTGGAATTATCTACGAAAGATATGATGCTCCCATATGGTGGAATAATTACTAGAATAATGAAAGCTTACGACATTCAAATACCACTAGAAGAAGAAGTAATGAAATCAGATAGATTCAGCATAATAAACAAAAATCTACTTCACCGACTAAGATGTCACTATAGAAACGGTAACTGGGTTAGAATGCCTAGAAGAACTGATCCCCCTCAGCCTGAACCTGAACCTGAACCAGAGCCGGAAACCCCAGTCTTTAGGAGTACCCACTCTCCTCCGATCTGTCCCTTTGAGGAAACACATCCGGTTGAGCAAACTCACACATCATCCATCGAAGATATCGGGATTCGGATGGACCGATTTGAACAAAGACAAGAACGGCTTGAACTTCGACAAGATCAAATCCTAACCGAGCTGCAGCAAATCCATCGACAATTTGACTCTTTACTTAGGCACTTTAATCTTCCACCTCATGAATAAGCTTGTATGAACATATGATGTTTTTGATATGACATGTTGTAAACTCCTTATGTTATTCATGAAAGACTTTGTCTTTATGGTTACCTGATATGCTGTACATATGTTACCCTGATATGGTTATCCTTGTTTGTGTAAGCATATTTGCAAACATCTCTTGTTGTTTATCTCGGTTTTTGCACTAAAACTAAAAAGGTTTAAAAAAAAAAACCTATGCCTTGAAAAATATGAAGCAACATACCAATGTAAGTTGATAAGTCAGCAGTATGACATTGATATGGTTGCTATTGCCAATATGATGCAATGCTACACTTGCTGAAATAAAAATCCTGCTATGCAATATGATACTGTTAGGATCGAGAGCACTAAGAGGGGGGGGGTGAATTAGTGCAGCGGAAATCTTATATTAATTTAAAAACCAAAAGCTGCGTTCGTTCAAAAACTATTATGATGCAAAAGCAAATTCTCAGTTTGTATCTAAGTGCAGTTTGCGTCTAAGCGCAGATTGCGTTTAAGCGCAGTTTTGCGTCTAAGCGCAGTTTTGCGTCTAAACTCAGATTTACGTCTAAATGCAGATTTACGTCTAAACACAGATTTACGTCTAAACGCAGATTTACGTCTAAACGCAGTTTTACGTCTAAACGCAGATTTACGTCTAAACGCAGTTTTACGTCTAAACGCAGTTTTACGTCTAAACGCAGATTTACGTCTAAACGCAGTTTTACGTCTAGACGCAGATTTACGTCTAAACTTTGAAACTCGTTTGTATACTCGCAGAAGGCAGTATGCAGTTGAAATCAAGACGTAAATCTGAACTGAAATCTGATGATTGAGCGAGGAAAGCCGATTTACGTCTGAATGCAGTTTTACGTCTAAATGTTGAAACTCGTTCGTAAAATCATAGAGGACAGATTGCAGTTATTAATAGGATTAAAATGTAAGCATAAACTGCAAAGAAGCTCGTTCGTAAAAGCACGGAAAACAGTTCTGTAGAATCAAACGTAAACGTAAACTGTAATGTATGAAAATACGAATTTACGTCTGAATGCAGATTTGGAAGAACAGCACTTAGAACTTGTTCGTGAAAGCGCAGAGAGCAGTAGTGATGAGGGAGGTTTGCAGTAATGATAAAGTGCTCGAAAATAAATGCAAACCAGAGATTTAGAGTGGTTCGGTCAGCCTTGACCTACTCCACTTTTGGCTTCCTCCACCGATGAGGTTGCCGACGTCAACTAGGTGCCTTCCTTCAATGGGCGAAGGCCAAACTTCCCTCTTACAATTTCTCTCCTTTTGACAGGCTTAGGAGACAACCTTTACAGACCTTTCTCTCCTCACTTTACAATTGAAAGCTTGAAGAACAGAAGGAGGAGACTTAAAGGCTTTACAACACTTTTGAGCTCTTAGAATCACAGAAAAGATCAAGATTTCGGTATGGGTCTGTATCTTTTCAGTGCTGAATGGGTGGGGTATTTATAGGCCCCAACCCAATTCAAAATTCGAGCTCAAAACGATCAAATCGATCAAATCCCAGAATTCTGGGATCAGGCGGTTGCACCTCTTGACTGGAGAGGTGGCACCGCCTGGCAGAGCTCGAAGACTGAGCTCAGCCGATTGCTCTTCTCTGCCAGAGCTCGAAGACTGAGCTCGATGGTTGCATCACCTGGCAGAGCTCGAAGACTGAGCTTGGTGGTTGCATCACCTGGCAGAGCTCGAAATCTGAGCTCGGTGGTTGCATCACCTGGCAGAGCTCGAAACTGAGCTCAGGCTGATGCACCTCTCTGCCAGAGCTCGAAGACTGAGCTTGGTGAATGCATCACCTGGCAGAGCTCGAGACTGAGCTTAGGCTGATGCACCTCTCTGCCAGAGCTCGAAGACTGAGCTCGGTGGTTGCATCGCCTGGCAGAGCTCGGAACTTGAGCTCTGGCGGTGCAACCTCTTGGCTGGGGCGGTTGCACCTCCCAACCCCACAGCCCAGGCGGTTGCACCTCCTGGTTGGGGCGGTTGCACCTCCCAACCCCACAGCCCAGGCGGTTGCACCTCCTGGCTGGGGCGGTTGCACCTCCTGGTGCAATCAGGGTCCGAATGGTTCACTCCATTCGGCCCACTTTGAATCTTTTCAGGGGCCCAATTGCCCCAAGATTAAGCTAATGGGATCACCTCCCATTTTCATGCTTAATCATCATGCTAACTACGATTAACTCTTAAGACAACTTCTGCAGCTTTGCTCCGATGCGTCAATCGCTTCTTCCGGCGAGTTTCCGGCCAACTTCCGTCGATCAACCGATAACCCTCGGTGATCCTTCTGCGGACATCCGGCATACTCCTGGACTTTGCGACGATCCACTTGGCGAGTTCCGACGAGCTTCGCTTGGCAAGCTTCTGGACTTCTCGGATCTGTTCTCGCTGAACCTCCGACGACCGTCCGAACTTCCGTCGAACTCTCGAACTCCCAACGTGATCCTGATCTTGACTCCGGCGCAACACCTGCTGCTTGTCTTACTCTTATCGTAGTTAATCCTGCACACTTATCTCAACACATAGATTAGATAACAAATGACAATTGACTTCATCATCAAAATCCGAGATTCAACAATCTCCCCCTTTTTGATGATGACAATCAATTGATAAAGGAGTTGTCCTTAACTCCCCCTATCTATATGCCATAGTTGAGATAAGTCAACCTTGAATTCAAGACCTAAGAATTCAAGTGACGTATTGATAAGTTAGATCAGTTAAACTTATCAATGCTCCCATCATGATGCCCATCATGATGTATCTCTTCAAGAATGATGTCAAGGCATGACATACATCATCAAGTTTGTATGATTGTGTTTGTAACCATTCATCATGTAATCATATAAAGCTACGAAGGACTTTTTACATGATGCTCACATTTGAGATTTTCTAGCAAGTTTGCATTTTCTTCACAATATAGAATATCAAATCAAGATATGATGCAAACTATAGCACATGTTCACATATCTCTTGGTGATGCAAGGATGGCATAACATTGTTTATAGCATCACTCAAGTATTTGCAACTATGACATAGATATGATTATGGCAGTTCAGCTATGACATAGTGTTTATCAATTCATATGTTTCTCCCCCTTTGTCATCAACAAAAAGCATGATAGCATTATCAAGCATATAAAGGAAGTCATGACACATATATCTCTTTATTGTTTTTGCTTGACGGAGGAAAGTCATTTTCCAAAGAGTTTTCATAAGAGTGTACGGGAACATCCCATTTTTAGCATACAACCCGAAAAATGAACTTCTTACATGCATTTGGTTAAAAATATTTGTCACATAATTTGCAACATGTTATTTGATCAAGCGTTGTCAAGGCATGTAATAGTAATAACATTCGAAAAATAATTTTAACTAGTTTAAGTATTCGGACACATCAACATTCCTAATTCTCTTCTTATGTAATCAAATTGTTCTTCACATAGGGGTTTTGTGAAGATATCAGCTAGTTGATGTTTGGTATCAATAAACTCTATGGTTACATCATGATTAGTGACATGATCACGTATAAAATGATGTCTAATATCAATGTGTTTTGTTCTTGAGTGTTGTATAGGATTTTTAGTTAAGCATATTGCACTCGTGTTATCACATTTAATGGGAATATCTTTAAGATTCACTTTGTAATCTTCTAAAGTGTTTTTCATCCATACAACTTGTGCACAGCATGCACTTGCTGCAATGTATTCAGCTTCGGTTGTTGATAGGGCAACCGAGTTTTGTTTCTTAGATGACCAGGATACAAGAGCATGTCCTAAAAATTGACATGATCCTGATGTGCTTTTTCTGTCTAGTTTACAGCCAGCGAAGTCCGCATCAGCATAGGCTGTTAATTCAAAATTTTCTGATTTTGGGTACCATAATCCTAGATTGGTAGTTCCATTAAGATATCTGAGTATTCTTTTGACTGCTTTGAGATGAGATATCTTAGGGTCTGATTGAAATCTAGCACAAAGTCCTACACTGAACATGATGTCTGGTCTGGTGGCAGTAAGGTAAAGTAAACTTCCTATCATACCCCTATAGGTTTTTTGATCGAAGCTTTCTCCATTCTCATCAATTTCTAACTTAGTGGAGGTGCTCATAGGAGTGTCAATGGCTTTTGAATTATTCATTTTGAACTTTTTTAGCAAACTCACAGCATATTTGGTTTGACTAATAAATATGCCATTGCTTAGTTGTTTGATTTGTAGGCCTAAGAAGAATGTTAACTCTCCCATTAGACTCATTTCGAATTCATGACTCATAGTTTTCGCAAAGGATTCACAAAGAGATTCATTTGTAGAACCAAAGATAATGTCATCAACATAAATCTGAACAATGAGAAAATTATTTTCAAAATTCTTGATAAACAATGTAGTATCAACCTTGCCTTTTATGAAATTATTTTCAATGAGAAAAGAGCTAAGTCTCTCATACCAAGCCCTTGGGGCTTGTTTTAAACCATAGAGAGCTTTAGTTAATCTAAACACATGATTAGGGTAGCCATTATTTTCAAATCCAGGAGGTTGTTCAACATAAACTTCTTCGGAAATGAAACCATTTAGAAAAGCGCTTTTAACATCCATTTGAAATAACTTAAAATTATTGCAACTAGCGTAGGCAAGGAGCATCCTTATGGCTTCCAATCGAGCCACAGGTGCGAAGGTTTCTTCGTAATCGATACCTTCTTCTTGGTTGAAACCTTTGGCCACTAATCTAGCCTTGTTTCTAACCACGATACCATTTTCATCTTGCTTGTTTCTAAAGACCCATTTAGTACCAATTACTAAATGGTCATTTGGCCTAGGAACAAGCGTCCACACCTCATTTCTCTCAAATTGATTTAATTCATCTTGCATTGCGATAATCCATGAATCATCTTTCATGGCTTCATCAATACATTTGGGTTCAATTTGGGAGAGAAAAGCGGCGTTGGCACAAAAGTTTTTAAAAGAAGATCGTGTTTGAACCCCCTTTGATGTGTCTCCTAGGATTAGCTCCTTAGGATGAGCATCAATATACTTCCAATCCTTGGGTAAGGATGTTTTGGAAGTGGATGCAACCAAGTTGCTAGTTGGAGACGGGGTTTCGTTTAAATTCAAGGAATCAAAATTAACATCATCATCAAGATCATTTTTCTTAATTTCTGAAATCTCATTGAAAACAACATGGATGGATTCTTCAATAAATAAGGTTCTTTTATTGAAGATGCGAAAAGCTTTAGAAACCGAAGAATAACCAAGAAAGATTCCTTCATCAGATTTAGCATCGAATTTTCCTAAGTTATCCTTTTCATTCAAGATAAAACACTTACACCCAAAGACTTTAAAATATGAGACATTGGGTTTTTTGTTATTCCATAACTCATAGGGAGTTTTGGTGAGTAAGGGTCTTACTAGGACTCTATTTAAAATATAACATGCAGTGTTTACAGCTTCGGCCCAAAAATATTTGGGTAGGCTATGTTCATTTAACATGGTTCTTGCCATTTCTTGCAAATTTCGATTTTTTCTTTCTACTACCCCATTTTGTTGAGGATTTCTTGGAGTAGAGAAGTTATGGTTGTATCCGTTGAGTTCACAGAATTCTTGGAAGTCATGGTTTTGAAATTCTCCACCGTGATCACTTCTAATTGACGAAATCATAGATTCCTTCTCATTTTGAACAAGTTTACAAAACTTGGTAAAATGTCTAAAGCATTCATTTTTTTGTTTTAAGAAGTAGGTCCATGTATATCTGCTGTAGTCATCAATAATGACAAAGGCGTATTTGCTACCTCCTAGACTCGATGTAGAGATTGGTCCGAACAAGTTCATATGGATCAATTGTAAGGGTCTAGAGGTGCTTATTTGATTCTTAGCTTTGAAGCTACCCCTAATTTGCTTACCTAATTGGCAAGCATCACATACATTATCTTTGATGAACTTGATATGAGGAATTCCTCTTACAAGTTCTCTAGATGATACTTGATTGATTAGTTTCATGCTAGCATGACCTAATCTTCTATGCCATAGCCAAGCATCCTCATTCATAACGGCAAAGCACATTTCATCACATAAGTCATTGATGTCAATAGTGTATACGTTGTTTTGTTTTAATGCAATCATAGATATATTTTTGTGTGGTTTTTCAATGATGCAGGCATTAGATTCAAATCTTATAATATATCCTTTATCACATAATTGACTAATGCTCAAGAGGTTATGTTTTAGACCATCAACTAGTAAAACATCTTCAATAGAGAGGTTGGATTTGTTACCTATGGTTCCTTTGCCAATGATTTTACCCTTGTTGTTGTCTCCGAAGGTGACATATCCTTCGTCTATGCTAGAGAGCTTAGAGAATTGAGATGGATCTCCGGTCATATGCCTTGAGCATCCACTATCAAGGTACCATTTCTTGCTCCTAGCTTGCGATTGTTTAGTTTTCTACAAGAAAGAATGATGTTTAGGTACCCATTTGCTTTTGGGTGCCTCATAAATAGATCTACATTTTCTATCATGTTGCATAGAGTTTATCATGGTTCCTTTAGGAACCCAAATTAATTTGTTTGGACTTATTTTCTTGAATGGACAACAATGTGTCTTGTGTCCAGATTTGCAACAAAAGTTGCACTTGGTTTGGTGTTGAACGTGTAAGATGGGGCCTTTTACAAAGGTAGTTGGATTTCGGTGAGGACTCCTCACAAATCCAATCCCACTTCTTTTGGGAGCATGACCCTTGTTTGTAAGGATCATATTTAATGACTTGCTACCAACCTCGAATTTCTTCAAGGTGTCCTTAAGTAGCAAGTTTTCTTTTTGTATAGTTTCTAAATCATGACATTTGATACATGAGTTTAAACTATCATGATGTTCGACTTTTAACTTATCAAACTCACAAGTAAGATTATCATGTACCTTTTTTAGCAACTTGTATTTTCTATTTATAACTTTGCATTCATCAAATAAATCATGGAAGGCATTTAATAATTCATCGAAAGATAAATCAGCATCTAATAAATCCGTTACCTCTTCTTCGATGGCCATAAAGGCGTAATGAGCAACTTGCTCGGTGTTGGATTCCTCTTCCTCAGATGCGCTCGAGTCATCCCATGTTGCTTGGAGCGCCTTCTTCTTTGTTGTTCTTTTCTTGACTTGGGGACAATCACTTTTGTAATGTCCCGGCTTTTTACATTCATAGCAGATCACTTGGTCCTTCTTAGGTTCAAGTTTATTTTTCACATCGTTTTTAAACTTGTTTCTTTTGAAGAATTTTTTAAACTTTCTTGTCAAAAGTGCCAAGTCATCATCACAGTCCTCATCACTTGAGTTTTCTCTCAAGTGGTATTCAGAAGTTTTAAGTGCCATATCCTTCCTGTTCTTTGGAAGGATGTCTTCTTGCTCTTCATGAGCTTTGCAAGTCATTTCGTAGGTCATTAATGACCCGATTAGTTCTTCAAGAGGGAAATTTCGCAGATCTTTTGCCTCTTGAATGGCGGTGACTTTAGGATCCCAACTCTTAGGAAGGGATCTTAGTATCTTATTAACAAGCTCAAAATCCGAAAAGCTCTTTCCGAGTCCTTTTAGACCGTTGACGACATCCGTGAAACGGGTAAACATGTCGCCAATGGTTTCACTCGGTTTCATTCGAAAAAGTTCAAAAGAATGCAGCAATAGATTGATTTTTGACTCTTTCACTCTACTTGTGCCCTCGTGGGTCACTTCAAGTGTGTGCCAAATATCAAAAGCAGTTTCGCAAGTTGAAACACGATTAAACTCGTTTTTATCAAGTGCGCAAAATAAGGCATTCATAGCCTTTGCATTAAGAGCGAAAGCCTTCTTCTCCAAATCGTTCCAATCGATCATTGGAAGAGAAGATTTTGAAAATCCATTTTCAACAAGGTTCCATAGTTCAAAATCCATAGAAATAAGAAAGATCCTCATTCGGGTCTTCCAGTAAGTGTAGTCCGTTCCACTGAACATGGGTGGACGTGTAATCGAATGCCCCTCTTGGTTTCCGGCGTATGCCATCTCTCTTGGGTTTTAATCCTTTAGAGAGTTAACCTTGCTCTGATACCAATTGTTAGGATCGAGAGCACTAAGAGGGGGGGGGGTGAATTAGTGCAGCGGAAATCTTATATTAATTTAAAAACCAAAAGCTGCGTTCGTTCAAAAACTATTATGATGCAAAAGCAAATTCTCAGTTTGTATCTAAGTGCAGTTTGCGTCTAAGCGCAGATTGCGTTTAAGCGCAGTTTTGCGTCTAAGCGCAGTTTTGCGTCTAAACTCAGATTTACGTCTAAATGCAGATTTACGTCTAAACGCAGATTTACGTCTAAACGCAGATTTACGTCTAAACGCAGTTTTACATCTAAACGCAGATTTACGTCTAAACGCAGTTTTACGTCTAAACGCAGTTTTACGTCTAAACGCAGATTTACGTCTAAACGCAGTTTTACGTCTAGACGCAGATTTACGTCTAAACTTTGAAACTCGTTTGTATACTCGCAGAAGGCAGTATGCAGTTGAAATCAAGACGTAAACGTGAACTGAAATCTGATGATTGAGCGAGGAAAGCCGATTTACGTCTGAATGCAGTTTTACGTCTAAATGTTGAAACTCGTTCGTAAAATCATAGAGGACAGATTGCAGTTATTAATAGGATTAAAATGTAAGCGTAAACTGCAAAGAAGCTCGTTCGTAAAAGCACGGAAAACAGTTCTGCAGAATCAAACGTAAACGTAAACTGTAATGTATGAAAATACGAATTTACGTCTGAATGCAGATTTGGAAGAACAGTACTTAGAACTTGTTCGTGAAAGCGCAGAGAGCAGTAGTGATGAGGGAGGTTTGCAGTAATGATAAAGTGCTCGAAAATAAACGCAAACCAGAGATTTAGAGTGGTTCGGTCAGCCTTGACCTACTCCACTTTTGGCTTCCTCCACCGATGAGGTTGCCGACGTCAACTAGGTGCCTTCCTTCAATGGGCGAAGGCCAAACTTCCCTCTTACAATTTCTCTCCTTTTGACAGGCTTAGGAGACAACCTTTACAGACCTTTCTCTCCTCACTTTACAATTGAAAGCTTGAAGAACAGAAGGAGGAGACTTAAAGGCTTTACAACACTTTTGAGCTCTTAGAATCACAGAAAAGATCAAGATTTCGGTATGGGTCTGTATCTTTTCAGTGCTGAATGGGTGGGGTATTTATAGGCCCCAACCCAATTCAAAATTTGAGCTCAAAACGATCAAATCGATCAAATCCCAGAATTCTGGGATCAGGCGGTTGCACCTCTTGACTGGAGAGGTGGCACCGCCTGGCAGAGCTCGAAGACTGAGCTCAGCCGATTGCTCTTCTCTGCTAGAGCTCGAAGACTGAGCTCGATGGTTGCATCACCTGGCAGAGCTCGAAGACTGAGCTTGGTGGTTGCATCACCTGGCAGAGCTCGAAATCTGAGCTCGGTGGTTGCATCACCTGGCAGAGCTCGAAACTGAGCTCAGGCTGATGCACCTCTCTGCCAGAGCTCGAAGACTGAGCTTGGTGAATGCATCACCTGGCAGAGCTCGAGACTGAGCTCAGGCTGATGCACCTCTCTGCCAGAGCTCGAAGACTGAGCTCGGTGGTTGCATCGCTTGGCAGAGCTCGGAACTTGAGCTCTGGCGGTGCAACCTCTAGGCTGGGGCGGTTGCACCTCCCAACCCCACAGCCCAAGCGGTTGCACCTCCTGGCTGGGGCGGTTGCACCTCCCAACCCCACAGCCCAGGCGGTTGCACCTCCTGGCTGGGGCGGTTGCACCTCCTGGTGCAATCAGGGTCCGAATGGTTCACTCCATTCGACCCACTTTGAATCTTTTCAGGGGCCCAATTGCCCCAAGATTAAGCTAATGGGATCACCTCCCATTTTCATGCTTAATCATCATGCTAACTACGATTAACTCTTAAGACAACTTCTGCAGCTTTGCTCCGATGCGTCAATCGCTTCTTCCGGCGAGTTTCCAGCCAACTTCCGTCGATCAACCGATAACCCTCGGTGATCCTTCTGCGGACATCCGGCATACTCCTGGACTTTGCGACGATCCACTTGGCGAGTTCCGACGAGCTTCGCTTGGCAAGCTTCTGGACTTCTCGGATCTGTTCTCGCTGAACCTCCGACGACCGTCCGAACTTCCGTCGAACTCTCGAACTCCCAACGTGATCCTGATCTTGACTCCGGCGCAACACCTGCTGCTTGTCTTACTCTTATCGTAGTTAATCCTGCACACTTATCTCAACACATAGATTAGATAACAAATGACAATTGACTTCATCATCAAAATCCGAGATTCAACAGATACAATGCTACACTTGCTAAAAAATCCTGCTATGCAATATGATACAATGCTACACTTGCTGAAATAAAAATCTTGTTATGCAATATGATAGAATACTGCACTTGAAATGATTGTGTTACTATATCAAAAGCTTAACACGTAAAAATCAAACACATTGATATTAGACCTCACTTTATACGAGATCATGTCACTAATCACGATGTAACCATAGAGTTTATTGATACCAAACATCAACTGGCTGATATCTTCACAAAACCCCTATGTGAAGAACAATTTGATTACATAAGAAGAGAATTAGGAATGTTGAATTGTCCGAATACTTAAAATTATCTTTCGGATGTTATTACTATTACATGCCTTGACAACGCTTGATCAAAAAACATGTTGCAAATTACGTGACAAATATTTTTAATCAAATGCATGTAAGAAGTTCATTTTTCGAGTTGTATGCTAAAAATGGGATGTTCCCGTACACTCTTATGAAAACTCTTTGGAAAATGACTTTCCTCCGTCAAGCAAAAACAATAAAGAGATATATGTGTCATGACTTCCTTTATATGCTTGATAATGCTATCATGCTTTTTGTTGATGACAAAGGGGGAGAAACATATGAATTGATAAACACTATGTCATAGCTAAACTGCCATAATCATATCTATGTCATAGTTGCAAATACTTGAGTGATGCTATAAACAATGTTATGCCATCCTTGCATCACCAAGAGATATGTGAACATGTGCTATAGTTTGCATCAAATCTTGATTTGATATTCTATATTGTGAAGAAAATGCAAACTTGCTAGAAAATCTCAAATGTGTGCACCATGTAAAAAGTCCTTCGTAGCTTTATATGATTACATGATGAATGGTTACAAACACTATCATACAAACTTGATGATGTATGTCATGCCTTGACATCATTCTTGAAGAGATACATCATGATGGGCATCATGATGGGAGCATTGATAAGTTTAACTGATCTAACTTATCAATACGTCACTTGAATTCTTAGGTCTTGAATTCAAGGTTGACTTATCTCAACTATGGCATATAGATAGGGGGAGTTAAGGACAACTCCTTTATCAATTGATTGTCATCATCAAAAAGGGGGAGATTGTTGAATCTCGGATTTTGATGATGAAGTCAATTGTCATTTGTTATCTAATCTATGTGTTGAGATAAGTGTGCAGGATTAACTACGATGAGAGTAAGACAAGCAGCAGGTGTTGCGCCGGAGTCAAGATCATGATCACGTTGGGAGTTCGAGAGTTCGACGGAAGTTCGGACGGTCGTCGGAGGTTCAGAGAGAACAGATCCGAGAAGTCCAGAAGCTTGCCAAGCGAAGCTCGTCGGAACTCGCCAAGTGGATCGTCGCAAAGTCCAGGAGTATGCCGGATGTCCGCAGAAGGATCACCGAGGGTTATCGGTTGATCGACGGAAGTTGGCAGGAAACTCGCCGGAAGAAGCGATTGACGCATCGGAGCAAAGCTGCAGAAGTTGTCTTAGAGTTAATCGTAGTTAGCATGATGATTAAGCATGAAAATGGGAGGTGATCCCATTAGCTTAATCTTGGGGCAATTGGGCCCCTGAAAAGATTCAAAGTGGGCCGAATGGAGTGAACCATTCGGACCCTGATTGCACCAGGAGGTGCAACCGCCCCAGCCAGGAGGTGCAACCGCCTGGGCTGTGGGGTTGGGAGGTGCAACCGCCCCAGCCAGGAGGTGCAACCGCCAGGGCTGCGAGGCTGGGAGGTGCAACCGCCCCAGCCGAGAGGTGCAACCGCCCAGAGCTCAGTCTTCGAGCTAGACTGGGCGGTGCAACCTCCTCTGCCAAGAGGTAGCACCGCCAGAGCTCAAGTTTCGAGCTCTGCTAAGCGATGGAACCACCGAGCTCAGTCTTCGAGCTCTGGCAGAGAGGTGCATCAGCCTGAGCTCAGTCTCGAGCTCTGCCAGGTGATGCAATCATCGAGCTCAGTCTTCGAGCTCTGGCAGAGAGGTGCATCAGCCTGAGCTCAGTTTGGAGCTCTGCCAGGTGATGCAACCACCGAGCTCAGTTTCGAGCTCTGCCAGGTGATGCAATCACCAAGCTCAGTCTTCGAGCTCTGCCTGGTGATGCAACCATCGAGCTCAGTCTTCGAGCTCTGGCAGAGAGAAGCAATCGGCAGAGCTCAGTCTTCGAGCTCTGCCAGGCGGTGCCACCTCTCCAGTCGAGAGGTGCAACCGCCTGATCCCAGAATTCTGGGATTTGATCGATTTGATCGTTTTGAGCTCGAATTTTGAATTGGGTTGGGGCCTATAAATACCCCACCCATTCAGCACTGAAAAGATACAGACCTACACCGAAATCTTGATCTTTTCTGTGATTCTAAGAGCTCAAAAGTGTTGTAAAGCCTTTAAGTCTCCTCCTTCTGTTCTTCAAGTTTTCAATTGTAAAGTGAGGAGAGAAAGGTCTGTAAAGGTTGTCTCCTAAGCCTGTCAAAAGGAGAGAAATTGTAAAAGGGCAGTTTGGCCTTCGCCCATTGAAGGAAGGCACCTAGTTGACGTCGGCAACCTCATCGGTGGAGGAAGCCAAAAGTGGAGTAGGTCAAGGCTGACCGAACCACTCTAAATCTCTGGTTTGCGTTTATTTTCGAGCACTTTATCATTACTGCAAACCTCCCTCATCACTACTGCTCTCTGCGCTTTCACGAACAAGTTCTAAGTGCTATTCTTCCAAATCTGCATTCAGACGTAAATTCGTATTTTCATACATTACAGTTTACGTTTACGTTTGATTCTGCAGAACTGTTTTCCGTGCTTTTACGAATGAGCTTCTTTGCAGTTTACGCTTACATTTTAATCCTATTAATAACTGCAATCTGTCCTCTACGATTTTACGAACGAGTTTCAACATTTAGACGTAAAACTGCATTCAGACGTAAATCGGCTTTCCTCGCTCAATCATCAGATTTCAGTTCACGTTTACGTCTTGATTTCAACTGCATACTGCCTTCTGCAAGTATACAAACGAGTTTCAAAGTTTAGACGTAAATCTGCGTCTAGACGTAAAACTGCGTTTAGACGTAAATCTGCGTTTAGACGTAAAACTACGTTTAGACGTAAAACTGCGTTTAGACGTAAATCTGCGTTTAGACGTAAAACTGCGTTTAGACGTAAATCTGCGTTTAGACGTAAATCTGCGTTTAGACGTAAATCTGCGTTTAGACGTAAATCTGCATTTAGACGTAAATCTGAGTTTAGACGCAAAACTGCGCTTAGACGCAAAACTGCGCTTAAACGCAATCTGCGCTTAGACGCAAACTGCACTTAGATACAAACTGAGAATTTTAGTTTGCATCATAATAGTTTTTGAACGAACGCAGATTTTGGTTTATAAATTATTGTAAGATTTCCGCTGCACTAATTCACCCCCCCCCTCTTAGTGCTCTCGATCCTAACATATCTAACTTTTATATTGATAGGATGAGCAGGTGCATCGATATGGAATACTAGACTTGCTCATACAAATTTTCTCAAATTAAAAATTATGATGCAAAAAAGTCTAATTAATAGTTTTCTTAATTTTACTATTTTTAGTAGTAATAAAGTTTATAAATGTTGTTAATATGGAGAGACACATATACAACCATTTGATGGATTACTTTTAATGTATAAATTTTTCTTAGAGCTTATTCACAACAATCTAATGGACTCTACTCAAACTCCATTTAATTCAAATTTTTGTGATTTACTTCTTTTTATTAATAATTTTATAAGGTTTACTTGGGTCTATCTTGAGAAGAAAAAATTAGAATTTTTTAAAATTTTAAGAGTTTAAGTTAATAATTGAAAATGTTCTTGAAAGAAAAATTAAAAGGTTATGTGGTGAGGAGTTCACTTCTAATATATTCTTCTTCTTTAATAAAAATATGATATTAAAAAGGAATTCACATATGCAAATACACCGTAACAAAACGGTGGAATATTCAAATCTAATGGAAACTTGTAAGTGTTGGCTTTATAAATTTACCCAAAGCCTTATGGTAACATGGGAGTGTCTTATTTGCTATAATCTGTTCATATGGACCATACTAATAATATGATATTTTTTTCAGCCAATAATATTGCTACATAATCTTCAACTCAGCCTATTCAGATAAGACATCTCATCAGCATATTCCATTTACAAAGGAATATATTAATGGAGTTGGTTGGCAGTTGTAAAGCTGTATCATGGTGTTTTTCTTCATGGCTAAGGAATACATTAATAAAGTTGGTTGGCAGCTGTAAAGCACTTAATTTCAAAATTTCCTAGAAGGGTTGTTTCATGCACTAGTATTTATTTTGGGGTTTAGGGCTTATAAAAGACTTTAGAAAACTGAGGATATTGGCAGAAGCTCTCTTGGAGTGCTCTTTGAACTCTATATCTCTTGGATGTGTCTTTGAGTGGTGAGTCTTTTGCTTTCAGTTCTGTATCCTTGTTTATTGTCATTAGGGTGGTGATCTTTCTGTATCCCTTTTGATTTTAAACTTAGTGGTGAGCTATTTTTCGTTTTACCGAAGTTTCTTCAAGAGTTCGTTCCTTGCCTTCTATAACATTTTCTATATGAATAACTATTCTATTGGTGTTCTTCCGAAATCCATTCTGCATTTTTACTCTCCCCGGTATTAGTTTGGTATCAAAGCTAAAGGCTAGAGATCATGGTAAGGCGGAATGGAAAAGATGTAGTTGGTGAAGGTAGTAGCGACCATGAAGATGACGCTGAGTCGTTGAGGCTACAGCTATAAAAATTGCTGCGTAGCCTACAAGAAAAAAATGAAATAATCGATGAACTTCAATGTAGACACAACCATCATGAAAATGATGCTCGAGAGTTTTCTTCTGATGATGATGCACCTCATCTTCCAAGGGAGTCGAGAAGATGTCGGAGAAGAAATGAAGTCCAAGATGAGTGGCAGAATAAATATAACCCAAGATTTGATATTCCAGAATTTGAAGGTAAAATGAATGTTGATGACTTTATCGATTGACTTAATACAGTAGAAAGAATTTTCGATTTTCATGAACCACCAGAACAAAAGAAGGTCAAACTTGTGGCACTCAAACTCAGGCGGAATGCATCTTTTTGGTGGGAAAATCTGAAGAAACAAAGAGAACGTGAGGGTAAGAGTAAGATAGTTACATGGGAGAAAATGAAAAGGGAGCTAAAGAGAAAATATTTACCTCATAATTATAAGCAAGAGATCTTTCTCAAAATACATGATTTTAAGCAAAAAGATCTTAGTGTGGAGGAGTACACTGCAGAATTTAATAATTTGATGTTAAAAGGAGAGCTTGTGGAACCAGAAGAGCAAACAATTGCAAGATACTTAGGAGGTCTGAAGTATGAGATTGCTAAAGTTGTTCAGCTACAGCCATATTGGTCTTTAAATGATGTGAGCAAGTTGGTATTAAAAGTTAAAAAGCAACAGAAGTTTGAAAGAAGTTTTCGGTACGGCTCAAAAGAAGGATATACAAAAGGAGGAAGTTTCAACCCTACTGTTCAAAGCAAGGTGATATCGAAGGTGCAAGAAAAGGGTGAAGAATCTGCTAGCAGCAAAAAAACACCTAATTCTTCTACCCCAAGTGACCGAAAATGCTTAAAATGTCATTGTTTTAGGCATATCGCATCAGATTGTCCAAATAGGAGGATTGTAACTTTGGTTGAAGATAATAGTGATGGAGAAAAAGATGAAACTGATGACGAACCAAAATACGATGATAATGAGGAAGAGATTACTTATGCTGATCATGGTTTGTCTATTGTATTGCAACGTAGTTTACAAGTGTCATATGTGGCCGACGATGAAAGTTGGGTGAGAAAAAATGTATTTCACACTAAATGCACTTCTCTTGGCAAAGTATGCTTGGTGATCATCGATAGCGGTAGCTTTGAGAATGTGGTATCTTTGGAGATGGTATAGAAGCTAAAGTTAGACACCATCCCTCATCCACATCTATACTAGTTATGTTGGCTGCAAAAAGGAAATGACATCAATGTAACTAAAAGATGTTTAGTTTCATTTTCTATTGGCAAATATTATAAAGATGAAGTATGGTGTGATGTTGCTCCTATGGATGCTTGTCATTTGCTGTTGGGAAGACCTTGGCATTATGATAGAAGGGTGTTGTATGACGGCTACAAACATACTTATTCTTTTAAGGTGAATGAAAAGAAGATTATTTTAGCTCCATTACAACCATCCGAAATCAGTACACCAAAAAAGAAAGTTAGCGCTTTTATGTCCTATGGTGAATGCAAAGATGAATTAGACAAAGGTGGTCATGTTATGGCTCTACTAGTAGTAGAAGAAAATGAACAACACAAGGAGACACTAGAAATCATGAAACAAATCTTGGAAGAGTTTGAAGATGTTATACCAGAAGAGATTCCACATGACCTTCCACCCTTGAGAGATATCCAACATCACATTGATCTTATTCCGGGCTGTTCTACCTAATAAGGCAGCATATAGAATGAGTCCCAAGGAGCATGAAGAACTTCAAAGGCAAGTTGATGAATTGGTGAAAAAAGGGTTAATCTGGGAGAGCATAAGTCCTTGTACAGTTCCAGCCTTGTTAGTGCCTAAGAAAGATGGTTCTTGGAGAATATGCGTGGACAGTCGCATCATCAACAAAATCACAGTGGATTATCGCTTTCCTATTCCAAGGTTAGATGATTTAATTGATCAATTGTGTGGTGCTTATATTTTCTCAAAAATTGATTTGAGGAGTGGCTATCACCAAATAAGAATGAGGCACGGAGATGAGTGGAAAACAACATTTAAAACTAGAGAAGGCTTATATAAATGGTTGGTTATGCCATTTGGGCTATCTAATACTCCTAGCACCTTCATGAGATTTATGAATCACATACTTAAGCCATGCATTGGAATATTTGTTGTAGTTTATTTTGACGATATATTGATGTACAACAAGAGCGAAGAGGAGCATATGAATCATCTGAAAGAGATCTTTCTTATTTTGAGGCATCAAAAGCTTTATGCTAATTTAAAGAAGTGTAATTTCTTTACTTCTAGTGTGGTGTTTCTGGGGTATATTGTTTCAAAAGATGGAATCATGATGGATCAAAGTAAGGTAGAGGCTATTCTCAGTTGGCCAACACCTGCTTCGTTGCATGATGTGAGGAGTTTCCATGGCTTAACTTTGTTCTACAGAAGATTTATCAAGGGTTTCAGCTCTATTATCGCTCCAATCACCGAATGTCTAAAATGTGATAAATTCAAATGGACTAGTGAGGCTAACGATGCTTTTGAGCTTTTGAAAAGAAAAGTACTGAAGCTCCTATCTTAGTTCTACCAAATTTTGATAATGTGTTTGAAGTTGAATGTGATGCATCTAATGTGGGAATTGGTGCTGTTTTGAGTCAAGACGGAAAGCCCATTGCATGTTTTAGTGAAAAGCTAAATGATACGAGAAAGAAATACTCTACTTATGTAAGGAGTTTTATGCGATTTATCGAGCTTTGTCTTATTGTAGTCAATATCTTCTTGTCAAGCCATTTGTTCTATATTCTGATCATGAGGCATTAAAGTTCATTAATCACCAACACAAGCTAAATAAGAGGCATGCAGCTTGGGTGGAGTTTTTATAATCTTACAACTTTACAATCAAGCACAAATCTAGTGTTCAAAATGTAGTTGTTGACGCATTGAGCAGAAAGCATTCTTTATTATCAGCTATGGAAGTCAAAGTGGTTGGATTTAAAACATTCAAAGATATATATAAGAATGATGTGGATTTCGACTCGATATGGTAGAATTATAAATTAGGTTCCTTTCAATAATTTTTTATCATTGATGGTTTTCTTTTTCGAGCTAATGCTTTATGTGTTCCATCTTATTCTTTGAAACAAGTAATTCTAGCTAAAGCTCATGATGGTGTTTTGGGAGGACATTTCGGTAGGGACAAGACTCTAGCTCTTGTTCAATTAAATTTCTACTGGCCTAAAATGTTCAGAGATGTGGATATACATGTGAAGCAATGTCGATTGTGTCATTTGGCAAAAACAAGAAGTCAAAATTCTGGTTTGTACACTCCATTGCCAGTGCCAAATGCTCCATGGGAGGATGTGAGTCTTGATTTCGTTTTGGGACTGCCAAGAACTCAAAGGAACAAGGATTCTATCATGGTTGTTGTTGACAGATTTTAAAAAATGTCTCACTTTGTTCCATGCAATAAATCAAATGATGCATCTCATATTACTGATTTATATTTTAAGGAGATTGTTAAATTACATGGTATTCCAAGAACTATGATTTCTGATCGAGATTCAAAATTTGTTAGTCATTTTTGGAGAACTCTTTGGAGGAAGCTGGGTATTTCTTTGAATTTCAGCAGCTCGCATCATCCACAAACCGATGGGCAAACTGAGGTAACAAACCGAAGCTTGGGAAATTTGCTTAGAAGCTATGTTGGCAAGAATATTAAGCAATAGGATGTCATTGTTCCACAAATTGAGTTTGCCTACAATCGTTCTATGCATCATAGTATTGGTAAGAGTCCTTTTGAGGTAGTTTATGGTGCTAATCCTACTGGTCCTTTGGACTTAATCCCTCATTCTATAACAAAACAATTTAGTGGAGATGCTGATGAAAGAGCTAAGCAGATAAAGAAGCTGCATGAGAGTGTGAAAGCAACCATTGAGAAACAAAATGAGAGGTACATGCAAGCTGCTAACAAACATAGAAAACTTGTGGAGTTTATTACAGGTGATTTGGTCTGGATTCATCTAAGGAAGGAGAGGTTTCCGCCGGGAAAATTTGGAAAACTGAAACCTAAAGCTGATGGTCCATTCAAGGTGCTTAAGAGAATTAGAAAAAATGCTTATGAGATTAAGCTACCTAAAGATTACGGAGTATCTCCAACATTTAATGTGGCTGATTTAAGTCTTTTTTATAATCATAATGATGAAACAAACAAGAACTTGAGGACAAGTCTTTTTCAACTAGGGGAAATTGACACGGGAGTGTCTAATTTGCTACAATCTGTTCATATGGACCATACTGATAATATGATATTTTTTTCAGCCAACAATATTGTTACATAATCTTCAACTCAGCCTACTCAGATAAGACAGCTCATCAGCATATTCCCTTTACAAAGGAATACATTAATGGAGTTAGTTGGCAGCTGTAAAGCTGTATTATGGTGCTTTTCTTCATGGCTAAGGAATACATTAATGGAGTTGGTTAGCAGCTGTAAAGCACTTAATTTTGAAATTTCCTATGCATGAAGGGTTGTTTCATACACTAGTATTTATTTTGGGGTTTAGGGCTTAGGAAAGACTTTAGAAAACTGAGGATATTGGTATAAGCTCTCTTGGAGTGCTCTTTGAACTCTATATCTCTTGGATGTGTCCTTGAGTGGTGAGTCTTTTGCTTTCAGTTCTGTATCCTTGTTTATTGTCATTAGGGTGGTGATCTTTCTGTATCCCTTTTGATTTTAAACTTGGTGGTGAGCTATTTTTCGTTTTACCGAAGTTTCTTCAAGAGTTCGTTCCTTACCTTCTGTGATATTTTCTATCTGAACAACTATTATATTGGTGTTCTTTCGAAATCCATTCTATATTTTTACCCTCCCCGGTATCATATGGGCAGAAGGTATAACATGTGTAACTTATGTTATTAACCAAACTCCTCTTACTCTAATCAATCTAAAGTCTATATGTGAGCTCATGTTTAGTGTGAAACATGTTGAATCTCGGATTTTGATAATAAAATCAATTGATAAATTGTTTGATCTAATCTATATGTTAAGAAAAGTGTATAGGATTAACTATAATAGCAGTAAGACATAAAGTAAATGTTGTGTCAGAGTCAAGATCGAGACTTCGTTGGGAGTTCGAGAGTTTATCGAAAGTCCGGACGTTCGTCGAAAATTCTGTCGGAATTGATCGAGAAGTCCAGAAGCTTGCCAAAGAAACTCGTTGGAACTTGCCAAGAAGATCATCGTAAAATCCAAGAGCTTGCTAGGAGTCTAGTGGAATATTGCCGAAAGATCGTCGGAAGTTTGCCGGAAGATCATCGAAAGAACAATTGACATTCTAAACCAAGAATGCTTTCTTAAATGTCTTAATTATCGTAGTTAGACCTTAAGTTGAGTTAGGTTTGGGAGATAATCCTACTAACTCAGTTAGGGGCCAACTGAGCCCTTAACAGGGTTGAATTGGGCTGGATTGAATAGCTCATTCAGCACCTAAAGTCATGGCCGACGGTGGCACCACTTGGGACTTGGTCTCCTAGGAGTTCTGGGCGATGGTATCGCCGACAGTTATTACCTACCAAAGATGGTACTGCTAGAGCTCGGTCTCCAAAGCTCTATCAAGTGGTGATACCACCAGACTAGGCGATAGTACCGCCTATTGTCATGTTAGAGAGTCAGGCGATGGTACCGCTAGAACCCTGAAATTCGAGGATGTGACACTTTTTTGCTCTAATTCTGAAGTCATTAAGAACTATAAATATCTCACCATATTTTATATGAAAGGGTAACAAAGTGCAATTAAAAGTGTGAGAAAATCTTAAGTGTTGGGGTGTTAAAAGTGTTGTAAAAGTGAGAAGAGTCCTCCTCCCTCTCTTAGCTTTGTAATCATCCAAGAAAGAGGAGTGAGACTTGTAAGGGTTATCTCTTAAACTCGTGAAAAGGAAAAAGCATCTTAAAGAGGTGGTTTGCCTTCACCTATTGAAGAAGGACCATTAGTGGATGTCGGTGACCTCGACGAAGGAGGAATCGAAAGTGGATGTAGGTCAAAATGATCGAACCACCATAAATTCTGATATGTTCTTTCCTTACTACAAATTCTCTTTACTACATTACAAACTGCCCAACCTTCTCTTCTCTACTTATTCAAAGTGAAACAAATGATTTGAGTCGAAACCGATTTTTATTATACGAAGGCTTTCGAATCGACGTAATTTTTTTGCTGCACTAATTCACCTCCCCTTTTAGTGTCGCTCTTGATCCTAACAATTGGTATCAGAGCAAGGTCACTCTCGTTTGATTTGAAACTTAAGAGAGATAACGTTTGCTAGCAACCAAGAGGATCATTCAATTACACGTCCTCCCATGTTCAATGGGACAGATTACATATATTGGAAGGCTAGAATGAGGATTTTTCTAATTTCAATGAATTTTAAGTTATGGAACATTGTAGAAAATGACTTTTAAAAGTCTTCTCTTCCAATGAATGATTGGAATGAGTTGGAGAAGAAGACTTTCGTTTTAAACGCTAAGGCTATGAATGCCTTGTTTTGTACTTTAGATAAAAATGAGTTTAATCGAGTGTCTATTTGTGAAATAACTTTTGATATTTGGTACACACTCGAAATCACTCACAAAAGCACTAGTAGAGTAAAGGAGCCAAAGAAAAATCTTTTAGTTTATACTTATGAATTGTTTTGGATGAAGCCAAGAAAAACTATTGTCAACATGTACACCCACTTTACGGATGTCGTCAATAGTTTAAAAGCTCTTGGCAAATGTTTTTCGAACTTTGAACTTGTTAATAAAATCTTGAGATCCCTTCCAAAGAGTTGGACCCTAAAGTAATGGCCATTCAAGAGGCCAAAAATTTAAACAACTTTCCTCTCAAAGAATTTATCGGGTCACTAATGACCTATGAGATGACTTGCAATGCTTATGAAGAGCTTGAGAACAACCTTCCAAAGAACAAGAAAGATATGGCACTAAGAACTCATGAAAACCATTTGAAAGAAAATTCAAATGATGAGGACTATGATGATGACTTGACACTCTTAACAAGAAAGTTCAAAAATTAATAAAAAGAAATAAATTTAAAAATAATATTAAAAATAAAATTGAACCAAATAAAAAACAAGTTATATGCTACGAATGTAAGAAGCCAGGACATTTCAAAAGCGAATGTCCTCAAGCAAAGAAGAAGCAACCAAAGAAGAATGCTCTTAAAGCAACTTAGGATGATTCAAGTGCATCCGAAGAAGAGGAGTCAACCAACACAGAGCAAGTTGCTCTCTAATGGCTGTCGAAGATAAGGTAAACAGTTCATTAGATGTAAATTTATCTTTTGATGAATTACTAAGTGCTTTTCATGATTTATTTGATGAATGTAAATTAGTCAGTAAAAAATATAAATTGTTAAAAAAGGAGCATGCTTCTCTTATTAGTGATTTTGATAGATTAAAAGTTGAGCACAATGATAGTTTAGCTCCTTGCACAAAATGTGATGAATTAGAAACACTTAAAAAAGAAAACTTGTTACTCAAAGAAACCTTAGAAAAGTTTGAGGTTGGTAGCAAGTCCTTGAACATGATCCTTGCCAATAAGAGTTATGTTCATAAAAGAGGCGGAACCGGATTTGTGAGTAGCTCTCATCAAAATCCAACCACCTTTGTTAAAGGACATACCTTGTATGTTTTATCCCGAAACAAATGTAACTTTTGTTACAAATTTGGACATATTGCTTATCAATGTCCGTTTAAAAGATGTAGTCTACACAAATTGATTTGGGTACCTAAAAGAACCGTAAAGAACTCAATATAACATGATAAGTTGAGTAGATCGATTTTTGAGGCACCTAAGGTCAAATGAGTACCTAAAAATCACCCTTTTTTTATAGAATTATCTACCATAATAAGCTAGGAGCAAGAATGATAGTTTGATAGTGGATGCTTAAGGCTTATGACCAGAGATCCAAAATAATAAAGAAAAGATCATTAGAATTAAAACTATCAGTTATAAAATGATACTTATATTTCATAAGATCATGTTTGATAATATGATGATGCAATGATTATTTGAAATCTTATGTGATAAATACTTGATCTTGATCTCTTGAAACATAAGAATTCTTATGCATGAGTTCCTTTCTCATATTTTTTTGAATTTATGGATTTCTCAATATTTAAAAATTGAATCTTCATTTGCTATTATTTCTTCACATTGCAAAAAGGGAAATCTGATTGATGGAACATTGGTAAGATTGGTCTTTTATGAATTGATAATTTCAATAAAAGTTCTTCCTCCTATTTACAAAAATTGAACTTCATTTTGACTTGATATTTATGCAAATAAGCATCAGCATCACAAAATGACTATGATCTTGCTTAAAAGTGCTAGTCATAGGTGCCCAGCAAGCTAATCACGTGAGTGATGGCACGTGTGACTTGATACAGAATCATTTTTTACTTATTATATTTTGGCATATATTACTTTATAACTATTGCATATATGCATATATATATATATATATATATATATATATATATATATATATATATATATATATATTGTGATGTCCTTGGATTTGTGCAATAGGAATCGGATCGTGATGAGATCATGAAAATGATATCGATTCACCTTTAAACACATATCATAAATAATCACGGTCATAGGTGACTCGAGAGGGACATCGTGATAACCGGACAGATTGGTGTGTTGTATACCCGTCCATATGATGGATGAAGTGGGTCTCATAGCTTCTCGTGTAGGGACACTAGGGATATAGTACAGGTGCTCATTGGAGAATGAGTTCACTGATTGATCCGCTTACGGAATGCTGGATGGTTGATGATGCATTATTGTTAGACAACGATTCCGTAGTCCTAGTAGTATATCTGGTTCTTAGACTTGAGACACCAAGGATGTCCTGTATGAGTGCTCCACTCTTTGATATCAGACTTATATGTTTGGCTGTCTCAGATCTAGTATAGTTGGTCATTGGGAGTGGTCGTCGACCTTACGAGGGCTATTGAGTGTCCATAGAGGATCATCCACTCTCGGCGTCATGAGAGGAATATCCTATATGTTCTTGCTCAAACAAATCCCTGGCCAAGGTCATTCGGGTTGAGAGAGAGAGTTCTCAGGGAGAATCTGATTAGAGCGATACTTGAGTATAAACCGTATGGGTATGATAGCACCATGCTCGATATACGGTCTTTGGGATATTAGATGGATGAGGGACTATAGGTACACGGTAATTGAGGATAGACATGTCCAATGGATTGGATTCCCCTTATCGTCTGGGGACTACGGTGTAGTAGCCTAGTATGTCCGTAGTCGATGAGTCAAGTGAATTATTATAGAGATAATAATTCACTGAGTTAGAAGGAGTTCTGATAGGTACGACTTATGACCAGCTCGATATTGAGCCTAGAGGGTCACACACATATGGCAGGCATTGCGATGAGTAGAGGTTCGGATATGAGATATCCAACAGAGCCCTTATTTTATTAGATATCCAATAAGCCCCTAAATTATTGAATCCCATGGACGAGATCCAATAAGAGTCCATGAGAGATTATTGGATAGAGATCCACTAATCTAAAAGGCTTGGGTTATTGGATGCAGATCCAATACCCACTAGGCGAGGATCTATTAGGGTTTAACAGGAGACCTCTATAAATAGGAGGGATTCAGAGCCTCTTACGCTAGAGCCTTTGCTTGCCTCTCCTATTCTCCTTCCCCTCTCCACCTCAGAGTAGGCTTGGAGTTTTGAGGAGCGTCGTCGCAGCCCTGCTATGTGGATCACCGCTAGAGAGGAGGACGCTTGAACTCCTTCACCCTCTCCTAAGGATCTGCAAGGAAATAGGGATATATGATCTCCCTAGGTAACACAATCTATTATATATGCAGTTTTTCAGTTTCACAGATTTTGCGCACCAATCTTCGCACAAAGACGAACATCTCTTTGGGAATCAGGGATTTTGTTTTCTTGTTCTTCCGCTGTGCATGTGATGTCACCCCAATGATTTTCCCAACAGTGGTATCAAAGCCAGGTTGTTCGTGTGATAGATTGGTTTTAAACTGCGTGTGTTGTGTTTTGGAGAAGCTTTTGACGTCAAAATTGTTGACGCAAAAGCGAAAAGGGCAACAACTGTTGCTACCCTCACTGCCATCTACGTGCAAGCAGGCAACCTACAGTAGCAGCCGCAAGGGCAGCGGCGCCATCGGCCACTGCTCTCGCATGGTGATGCGCTGTAGGGCAGCGACGCCTGTGGCCGCTGCTCCCGCGGGCAAAAACCCAGCAGGTGCGACCGCTCGGCGAGGCAGCACTGCCTACGGGCGCTGCCTTGTGGGTAGAACCACCCGCGGAGGGGACGACGCCCATAGGGGTGCCTGCCCGCGGAGGCGGCGGTGCCCGTAGAGGCAACGACGCCCGTAGGGGCGCCCAGTTGCAGGGGCAGCACCGCTAGCAGGCGTGCCGCCTATAGGCGAGGGCAGCGACACCGCCCTCCGTTGCACATCCCACCGCCGGTAGGGTGGCGGAGGCAACGGTAGCAGCAGTAGTAGGGGAGGATGAGGGCATTAGGGTTTTCTGGGCAAAAGATAGTTTTGCCTCTCGGAATTTGAGAAATTTCAATTTCTATCTTTTGTCTAAATTATGAAAATGCCCCTAAGAATTAAGAAATTTCCTATATATCCCTGATTTCATAAAATACTAATTAATTAAAAAGTTTAGTTGATTATTATTTTTATTATTATCTAGTAGTCCTATATTATGATGATTATTTATACATGTGATGTATGATGTGTGGACGGATGATCATAGACCGTGTAATATGTGTACTTATGATTATTATTATTGGGGTTTGCGAGCCTCCAATATATTTCTCATTTATTGTCGAGCTTGCGTGCATATGATTAAGTTATAATCACATGATGAGGCATAGTGGGAGCGTGGATGTGATAGCGGGACCCACGAGACGGACGATTGCGATGCATGAAGATGCATCGAGATGTCAACGGAACCGACGAGAACGAGATGGACGATCACAAGGCATGGAGATGCACCGTTACACACATAGATCTTGATGTGAGTGATTAGGCCTACTGGCTCGGGCCTAATCACATTAGGTTGTGGTCCATGATCATCTGGTGTGATTGCTTATACACATACTAGATATGTATATATATTTGCATGCGATGTAGATATATATTAAATATGTATATGTGTGACATGTCATATTAGGAGACCAAATCATAGAAACATCTCTCTCGATAATATTAAGTCAGTAAACGTGAGGCAATTAAATTGACCCACGTGGCCTTCCATCATTATAAGTAGAAACTGATTCCCGGTGTAGATTGAGTTGGTCGAGTCCCTTAAGACTCACCTATATCATGATTCGCTATCTTGCTTACGACATAGAGATGTTATCGGTGACCTGAGGATATGGTATGCTTGGTTGAGTCCCTCGAGGGTATATCATCAAATCAGACTCATCTTGTAACGAAGGTGTTGACTTAACCGAGCATCATGGTTGGTCGAGTCCGTAGAGACCATGATGATTCGGAGGCCGAATATGACGGGAATCACAAAGAGTTGTGATTGGCAAGAGTTGCTTACCTTTTAGGCTTAGTGTGATTGGTCGAGTCCCTCGAAGTTACACTAAGACGCTGATTGGATCCTGATCCCCACAAGAAGTCTGCCGGAAACATCCGTTTCACGTGTTGAGGGTGTCGCGTGACTCGTTAGTAAAATAGTGGGAGAATATTAAGATAGAAGTCCATATCTTGATAGTTTATTTCTTGCAAAATCTGCATGTTATTCATTTCTACTGCATCTTTATTTTCAGAAAATATCACTTTTAAATCCCTTATGTGGCATACTTGATGTCAACCGCCTCACTGGTCCAAATTATACGGATTGGCTCTGTAACTTGAGAATTGTTCTCACGGTGGAGAAAATCATATACATCCTTGATATAGTGATGCCTGCGCCCGAATAAGGGGCAAGTGAGGATGAGATCACTTGCTACGTGAAGTACATTGATGACTCTACTCTTGCTCAGTGCTATATGTTAGGCTCTATAACTCCTGAGTTACAGAGACAACATGAAAAGATGGATGCCAGATCCATTCTCCTACATGTCCACTAATTGTTTGAGGAACAGGGATGGACTCAATGATATGAGATATCTAAGAGCCTCTTCCGCGCTAGGATGACTGAGGGGACACCGGTTCAGAACCATGTCCTAAAGATGATTGAGTGGATAGAGAAACTCATAGGTCTAGGAATGGTCCTAGAGGATAACTTGTGTGTGAACATTGTGCTTTAGTCCCTACCAGATTCTTTTTCACAATTCATAATGAATTTTAATATGAACAAGCTTGAGGTGACTCTCTTAGAGCTCCTCAATATATTGAGGAAGGAAGAGAGCACTATTAAGAAAGAGAAGCCACTTCTCTATACTGGTGAGACCAGAAAGAAAAGGAAAGCAGAAAGGTCCCTTAAGAAGGGAAAGGGCAAGGGCAGACCAGGTAAAGCAAAGGTTGCTAAGAAAGACCCAACAAAGGACAAAGGCCAGTGCTTCCACTATGGTAAAGATGAGCACTAGAAGAGGAACTGCAAAGAGTACCTAGCAAAAAGGGTGAAACAAAAGCTTGATGAAGCTTCAAGTACATTCATGATCAATCTCCATTTGTCAGACTCTTATGATAACACATGGGTATTGGATACCGGTAGTGCTTATCATATATGCAATTTGTTGCAGGTTCTGGTAAGGCCTAGGAGACTAGAGAGAGGCGAGATGGACCTCAAGATGGGTAATGGAGCAAATGTTACTGTAGTAGCTATTGGCGAGGTCGCCCTACATCTGCCTGGTGGAGCTTTTATTGTATTAGATGCATGTTATTTTGTTTCTTCTATTATCATAAACATTATCTCCATTTCATGTTTGATAGTTAGTGGATATAAATTAGTTTTTGAGAATAATGATTGTTCGATATTATTAGATGATAAGATCATCATGAAAGGAACATTGCATAATGGTTTATTTATGTTAGACACTACTCCACATATCATGAATGTAAATGTGTCTAAGAGAAAACGAGATGAGATGAACAGTGCATACCTGTGGCATTGTAGGCTAGGTCACATCCTTGAAAGAAAGATTCAAAACTTGCTAAATGATGGATATCTAGACCCATTTGACTATGTGTCATATGCAACTTGCGAGCCTTGCCTTCGTAAAAACCTGACCAACTCTCTATTTAGTGGAATTGGAGAGAGAGTCACTGAGCTGTTGGAACTCATACATAGTGATGTATGTGGACCCATGTCAACTCATGCCATTGGTAGTTACTCCTACTTCATTACCTTTACTCATGATTTCTCAAGGTATGGATATGTGTACTTAATGGAGTACAAGTCCGAGGCCTTTTGAGAAATTCAGAGAGTATAAAAATGAGGTGGAGAACCAGACTAGAAAGAGTATCAAAACTCTTCGATCAGATCGAGGAGGTGAGTACCTAAGTACAAAGTTTACTCAGTTCCTTAAGGACCATGGGATTTTATTCCAATGGATATCTCCTTAGATACCTCAGCTCAATGGTATCTCTGAAAGGAGAAATCATACGCTATTAAACATGGTACGGTCCATGATGAGTTTTCGCTGACCTACCCATCTCATTCTGGGGATATGCCCTAGAAACCACAGCTTACATTCTGAACAGAGTTCTAACTAAGTCGGTAGTGTCTACATCATATGAGATATGGAAAGGGAATAAGCATGATCTTAAGGTTGTTAAGATTTGGGGCTGCTCTACCCACGTTAAAAGACACAACCCCGATAAGCTAGAATCAAGGAAAGAGCGATACAAATTTGTGGAATACCCCAAGGAAACTTGTGGGTATTATTACTAGTCATAGGTACCCAGCAAGCCAATCACGTGAGTGATGGCACATGTGACTTAATATAGAATCTTTTTGCTTATTATATTTTGACATATATCACTTTATAACTATTGCATACATGCATACATATATTGTGATGTCCTTGGATTTGTGCAATGGGAATCGGATCATGATGAGATCACGATAGTGAGATTGATTCACCTTTAAACACATATCCTAAATAATCCCAGTCATAGGTTACTCGAGAGGGATATCGTGATAACCGGACAGACTGGTGTGCTGTATACCCGTCCATATGATGGATGCAACTGGTCTCATAGCTGCTTGTGTAGGGACACTAGGGATACAGTACAGGTGCTCATTGGAGAATGAGTTCACTGATTGATCTGCTTACGGAATGCTGGATGGTTGATGATGCCTTATTTGTTGAATCTCGGATTTTGATGATGAAACTAATTGATTGTGTTTAAATGTTTGACTACATTTTGAGTGATACAGGTCTACTCGATCAGGATTAGACAATTAACGCAGGAGGAATTGACGTTGCGTCGGAGGAGATCACGTCAGGATATTGGATGGCAGAAGGCTTCGGGCGTCGGGCATCGGGCCAAGGAGAGCGAAATTGCGCCAAGGATATCGGGGTTGCGGAGGTCAACCGCCGATTGGGCAACAAGCCGCAAGAGAGGACGATGCACCGAAGAATCGGATGAAGCGCCAACCAATGACGTGCCGGGCAACAGAATGTCAATTTGCGTTATAATAATTGTCTAGATCGGAGTAGAGTGTTTGCTTGTGTGTGCAGGATTAACTACGATAACTAGAAAACACAAAGCGAGAATACCGGAGTCAAGTTCGATGGACGTTTAAGAGTCCGAAGAATCATCGGAGATGCTGCCAGAACCAACCGAGAAGAAATCGGGAACTTGTCGGAATTTTCGGAAGTTCGCCGAAGAGATCGTCGGAGGTTCACGGAGATCACTGAGAAAGCTCGGCTACTCATTAAAGTCATCACAAGTTCGGGAGCTTGCTAGAAGCCCGTCAGCAGAAAGTTCGTCGGAAAGCTCGCCAGAACAAGACTCGACGTTCGCGGTTGAAAATTTGCTTAGGATGTGTTTTGGTTATGTAGTCCACTTGTAATTATGATTAGGATTAAGAGATAATCCTATATCCTGGTTAGGGGCCAACTGGGCCCAAAGTCAGAGTTGGTTTAGGCTAAAAATTAAGCTAAACCAGCGAACTAGATAGCCAAGATTGAAGCCCAACTAGTGGCTGAAAACACTGTAGTCGGGCTGAAAACACTGTAGGCGGTGGCACCGCCTAGCTGGGCGGTGGCACCGCCCAACACCCGAGAGCTGGGCGGTGACACCTCCTGGCTGGACGGTGGCATCGCCCAGCACCCGAGCCTTGGGCGGTGGCACCGCTTGGCTGGGCGGTGGCACCTCCAACAGCGGGAACCCAAAGAGAATTCAAATTTTGAAGCCCAAATTTGAATCCTCTTGAGGCCTATAAATACCCCTCAAATCTCAGCTGAGAGAACAACTTTTTGAGCAGCAAGTGTTTGAGAGAAAAGCCTTAGAAAAGTGTTAGCTTGTCTTGTTTTCAATTTGCTAGTGTTCACCTCCTTCTTTCTTGTTGAAAATCTGTAAGAGAGTGAACCGCTTGTAAAAGTTGTAAGAGGGGTATTCACCCTTCACTTTCAAGAGATTTGCTAGTGGAAGGTGGAAGCCTCATCGAAGAGGGGCCTCGCAAGTGGATGTAGGTCACTTGACCGAACCACTTTAAAAACGGCGTAATCTCTGGTTTGCATTTCTTATTGTCATTTACATTACTGCAAATCTTCTTACTTGCTTTGTTTCATCATTACCTTTGCTGCGCAACTTTAAGAATATGCTTTCAAGTTAAGCTTTTCAAGTTCCGTTCTTATCGTACGAAAAATTTGTCGAAATCAACGTTTTAATCCGCTGCACTAATTCACCCCCCCCTCTTAGTGCCACTCCGATCTTAACAATTGGTATCAGAGCCACGGTTTTCTACTTTGGTTTAACACCCAAATAGAAATGGCTCTTTATGGCTTTCAAGAGGGTCACTCTCTCATTCGTCCTCCCTTTTTCAATGGGACGGACTACACTTGTTGGAAAACTCGAATGAGAGTTTTCTTACTTTCTTTGGATTTGAATTTATGGGACATAGTCGAAAATGGATTTGAAATGTCTTCTCTCCCAATGATCCATTGGAATGATTTGGAGAAGAAGATGTTTTCTTTAAATGCAAAGGCTATGAATGCCTTATATTGTGCACTTGACAAAAGTGAGTTTAATCGCGTTTCGATGTGTGACTCGGCTTTTGATATTTGGAGAACTCTAGAGGTCACTCATGAAGGCACTAGCCAAGTGAAAGAGTCCAAAATCAATATTCTTGTGCATTCTTACGAACTTTTCCGGATGAAACCAAGTGAGTCCATCGGAGACATGTACACCCGGTTCACGGATGTCATCAATGGACTCAAAGCTCTTGGTAAAAGTTTTTCTAATTTTGAACTAGTCACTAAAATCTTAAGATCCCTTCCAAAAAGTTGGGATCCAAAAGTTACGGCCATTCAAGAGGCCAAGGACCTTAAAACATTCCCTCTCGAAGAACTTATTGGGTCTCTAATGACCTACGAAATGAACAATGTGACAAAAAAGAAACTCGAGAACAACCTTCCAAGTGATAGGAAGAATTTGGGACATAGAACACATGAAGACCACTCGAGCATAAGCTCAAGTGATGGTGAACTTAAACTACAAATGAAACAAAAATTAAAAAGCAAAAAGAATGGAACTACTTGCTTTGAACGCAAGAAGAACAAAAGTTGGGATGAATTGAGCTCTTCCGAAGACGAGGAGAAAATCAAGAAAGGCGAGGTGGCAAACTATGCCTCACCCTCTTACAACAATGAGGTAATCAAAATCCCACTAATTTATTTCGAAATTACATAATACTTTCTTGAGTTATTTTTAATTTAGTTTAGGATTAATTTTCTTGAAAATTGCATGTGTTATGTTAATGCAGTAAAATATTAAATATAAATCTAATGCTTATACACCTAGTAAGATTAATCTTATATATGTGCTTGAGAAGCAAGAATTTGTATTTTGACGATTTCCATATTGATTTTCAACGACGATGCATGACTTTTGAATGGAAGGCTTGATGATTTTTTATGAACCTTATCTTTGGTTTTCAAACATGATGTATAGTTTTGACATAAGAACAAAAATTTGAAGCATGCTAATATAAAGTCAATCATATAAAGTAAAACTAAAGAAATTTTAAATATCTATAAGAATCATTCAAAATTATGTTCAATAAAACCTTACTTGATGTTGTAATGAAACCATTGAAAGTTTTGATGCTATGATTTGATGATTTTATGCATGAGATTGTAAAGTTATACATGATGATTTTTATGATTTATTGGTCTTGATGGTTTTTATGATAAAATTCATTTTTCGATCCTAAATGTTGATGCACTTTTTTATCTAGCATAAATGACATGAATTTAAATAACTAAAAAGAGAAAAGCATTGTTCTTGAAAATTATTTTTCTCTATCTTGTTGATTTATATGAATCCCTTGAAAATGATTTTGGTTTGATGATTTGAATTAGAAATGAGTTATATCAAAATCATGAGTTGTAAACAAATGATGATTTTTCTCTTGAATACAACTTGTAATATTTTTACATATATATTTTCATCTTGATTTCTCGATATTCGATACATGAAATTTTTCCATGAATCAAAATTCTTTCATGATGTGATTCTTCTTGGTATTCACTAAAAATGATACATTCAAATTAACCTACTCTATTTGACATCTTGATAATTTATGACTTGAATATCATGTACAATATGCTCATAATGATGATTGAGTTATTTATGAAAAATGGAAGATATAGTTTTGAAATTTTGCATGTTCGAATTTGAAAATATTTGATATGCATGAAAATATTAAACATTTTGAAACCATGTTTTAGTGTTATGCTTAATGATCATGCTTAATAAATTTCGAAATTATGGATGATGAATCTTTTACGATTTATGGATCATTGATTTTTACCATAATGAAAGTACCTTATTGATTTTTGTTGTAATAAATCTTACTCTTTCGGTTTTAAACATGATAAATGTTTTTATTTGGTATAAATGAAACAAAATCATATGTTTTGAAATAATCGAAAAGAGGATAACATTCTTGAAAATTATTTTGCTCAATCTTATTGATTTTGATGAATCCATTTGTATCATCTTTGTGAATCTCTTGGATTTTGATAATGATTTTGATGATTTAAATTTAAATAATTTTTTATTGAAATCATGATCTTGATCTCTTGAAATTCATAACATGAAATCCTTTATGAATCAACATTTTCTTTTCTATTTAAAAGGAGATTTGTCGAAATGTTTCATAGTCTTTTAGTATTCATAATCTTGACAATTATGTTTTGAAACTTTATGTAAACCAAGAATGTTCATCATGATTCTCTCTTTGAATATTTAAAGAGGAGAATTTTCTAGATGGTTCATGATTTTGATGATTGAATATTTGATATGCATGAATTGAGATCTTGCTCTCCTACCACTCTTTTTGCTATTCACCAAAAGGAAGACTAATTCTAATAAACCATGATATGCTATATGAATTTTATTGTATTCATGAAGTAAGATCTCATCACTAATTTTTGTTTATATTCCTTCATGTGATGATATGAATGTATGAAACACTTATGATATGATTTTTTATACAATTCCATGTATTCGTGAAATATTAATCTCATCACCCAATTAATTCCTCTTGATACTCCTAATGTGATGAAGTGAAATTATGCATGAAATACAAATGGGGATAAGTTTTTGGTAGGATATAATTTGACAAATTGATACCATCATGATATGAAACATTTATGATTTGCAATGATATATGCAATACTTGTGCTTTCTAATTATGATGTGATGTATTACATATGATGTAAATCATGATTTAAAATACTATGAGTTGTCGCTAAAATGATGTATTATAAATATTGATTTAATGTTTTGTATCATGAATACTCTAAATGATGAATATTTGGTATCATGATCAAAATGTTGACAAATAGTTAAAAATTTTAGTATCATGTATGATATCCTTATAATGTTGATCGATTTATTCAATATCATGCATGAATGAATATAAGGTTTTTGAAAATGTGCATATTCTAATTTGAAAATATGATGATGCACAATTAAGATTGATACTTACCTTTGTCATAATTGATGTAATGGGTCTTCCCTTCTTTTTGACAATGACAAAGGGGGAGATAGCTTTCTTGCACAAGTCAAGAAGATGCAAAAACTTGATTGCTTGCTTGCCTATCTTAAGTAGCAAAGATTGCTAACTTGCTTATTTCAAGAAGCAAAAGTTGTCTTCTTGAACATCATTATCTTGCCCATCTCAAGAAGCAAGACTTGCAACCTGCACATTGCAATAGGAAGTAAGAATCGATAGCTTACACACTTCAACAAGAAAGCTATCTTGTATTTGCTTTTGACATTTTTACTAGCTTGTATGTTACAAAACTTGCTCACTTTTTCAAATACTTTGCTAGCTTGCACTTTGTAAAGGAAGCAAAAATAACACTTCTCAAAAGAGAAGAAAAACTTACTGTCTTGAACATCTTTAATATGCTAGCTAGCATGATGTACAATTTGCTATTTTGAATATTACAAAGAAATACTATACATTGCAAAGAAAAGCAAAGTGCAATCGTGCACAAGAAGCAAGTGTTGAATTGCCATGATTGAACTTAAGAATCTTGCTATACTTTTGTGCTTATATGTTGTGATGAAAATCTCGCTTTATGTTGCAAAAACTTGCATATCTTTTAAAATAGCTAGAGCTACTTCTCCTTTTTGTTGATGACATAGGGGGAGAAGTATATTGATGACTTCATGCATTGAATTAAATATTTTATATTTGCATGATAGTTTAAATGTTTTTCATAACATATGATGAATGTTACTTGGATTTGGGATAATCCAAGTGTTCTATCAATGGCATATTGATAGGGGGAGTTTAGTTAAACTCCGGGGAGTTGAGGTTAACTCCGTTAGTCATCAATTAGTTGTCATCATCAAAAAGGGGGAGATTGTTGAATCTCGGATTTTGATGATGAAACTAATTGATTGTGTTTAAATGTTTGACTACATTTTGAGTGATACAGGTCTACTCGATCAGGATTAGACAATTAACGCAGGAGGAATTGACGTTGCGTCGGAGGAGATCACGTTAGGATATTGGATGGCAGAAGGCTTCGGGCGTCGGGCATCGGGCCAAGGAGAGCGAAATTGCGCCAAGGATATCGGGGTTGCGGAGGTCAACCGCCGATTGAGCAACAAGCCGCAAGAGAGGACGATGCACCGAAGAATCGGATGAAGCGCCAACCAATGACATGCCGGGCAACAGAATGTCAATTTGCGTTATAATAATTGTCTAGATCGGAGTAGAGTGTTTGCTTGTGTGTGCAGGATTAACTACGATAACTAGAAAACACAAAGCGAGAATACCGGAGTCAAGTTCGATGGACGTTTAAGAGTCCGAAGAATCGTCGGAGATGCTGCCAGAACCAACCGAGAAGAAATCGGGAACTTGTCGGAATTTTCGGAAGTTCGCCGAAGAGATCGTCGGAGGTTCACGGAGATCACCGAGAAGGCTCGGCTACTCATTAAAGTCATCACAAGTTCGGGAGCTTGCTAGAAGCCCGTCAGCAGAAAGTTCGTCGGAAAGCTCGCCAGAACAAGACTCGACGTTCGCGGTTGAAAATTTTCTTAGGATGTGTTTTGGTTATGTAGTCCACTTGTAATTAGGATTAGGATTAAGAGATAATCCTATATCCTGGTTAGGGGCCAACTGGGCCCAAAGTCAGAGTTGGTTTAGGCTAAAAATTAAGCTAAACCAGCGAACTAGAGAGCCAAGATTGAAGCCCAACTAGTGGCTGAAAACACTGTAGTCGGGCTGAAAACACTGTAGGCGGTGGCACCGCCTAGCTGGGCGGTGGCACCGCCCAACACCCGAGAACTGGGCGGTGACACCTCCTGGCTGGACGGTGGCACCACCCAGCACCCGAGCCCTGGGGTGGCACCGCTTGGCCGGGCGGTGGCACCTCCAACAGCGGGAACCCAAAGAGAATTCAAATTTTGAAGCCCAAATTTGAATCCTCTTGAGGCCTATAAATACCCCTCAAATCTCAGCTGAGAGAACAACTTTTTGAGCAGCAAGTGTTTGAGAGAAAAGCCTTAGAAAAGTGTTAGCTTGTCTTGTTTTCAATTTGCTAGTGTTCACCTCCTTCTTTCTTGTTGAAAATCTGTAAGAGAGTGAACCGCTTGTAAAAGTTGTAAGAGGGGTATTCACCCTTCACTTTCAAGAGATTTGCTAGTGGAAGGTGGAAGCCTCATCGAAGAGGGGCCTCGCAAGTGGATGTAGGTCACTTGACCGAACCACTTTAAAAACGGCGTAATCTCTGGTTTGCATTTCTTATTGTCATTTACATTACTGCAAATCTTCTTACTTGCTTTGTTTCATCATTACCTTTGCTGCGCAACTTTAAGAATACGCTTTCAAGTTAAGCTTTTCAAGTTCCGTTCTTATCGTACGAAAAATTTGTCGAAATCAACGTTTTAATCCGCTGCACTAATTCACCCCCCCCTCTTAGTGCCACTCCGATCCTAACATTATTGTCAGACAGCGATTCCGTAGTCCTAGTGGTGTATCTGGTCCTTAGACTTGAGACACCAAGGATGTCCTGTATGAGTGCTCCACTCTTTGATACTAGACTTATAGGTTTGGCTGTCCCAGATCTAGTACAGTTGGTCATTGGGAGTGGTAGTCGACCTTACGAGGGCTATTGAGTGTCGATAGAGGATCATCCACTCTCGGCGTCATGAGAGGAATATCTCATGTGTTCTTGCTTAGAAAAATCCCTGGCCAGGGTCATTCGGGTTGAGAGAGAAAGAGTTCTCCGGGAGAATCCGATTAGAGCGAGACTCGAGTAGAAACCGTGTGGGTCTGACAACACCATGCTCGATATACGGTCTCTGGTATATTAGATGAATGAGGGACTATAGGTACACGGTAACTGAGGACAGACAGGTCTAATGGATTAGATTCCCCTGTATCGTTTGGGGACTACGACGTAGTGGCTTAGTACGTCCGTAGTCGATGAGTCGAGTGAATTATTACAGAGATAATAATTCACTGAGTTAGAAGGAGTTCTGATAGGTATGACTCACGGTCAGCTTGATATTGGGCCTAGAGGGTCACACACATATGGTAGGCATTGCGATGAATAGAGGTTCGGATATGAGATATCCGACATAGCCCTTGTCTTATTGGATACAGATCCAATACCCACTAGGGGAGGACCCATTAGGGTTTGATAGGGGACCTCTATAAATAGGAGGGATTCAGAGCCCCATGGGCTAGAGAGCTTTTATTTGCCTTTTCCTATTCTCCTCTCGATCTCCACCTCAGAGTAGGTCTGGAGTTTTGAGGAGCGTCATCACAACCCTGCTGTGTGGATCACCGCTAGAGAGGAGGACGCTTGACCTCCTTCACCCTCTCCTAAGGATCTGCAAGGAAACAGGGATATACGATCTCCCTAGGTAACACAATATACTCTATATGCAGTTTCATGTTTCGCGAATTTTTACGTACCAATCTTCGCACGACGACGAACATCTCTTTGGAAATCGGGGATTTTGTTTTTCTTGTTCTTCTGCTGCGCATGTGATGTCGCCCCCAAGGATTTCCCAACAATGGTATCAGAGCCAGGTTGTTCGTGCGAATGTTTGGTTTTTTACTGCGGGTGTTGTGTTTAGGAAGAATTTTGACGTCAAAATTGTTGACGCAATAACAAGTAAGGGCAGCAACAGTTGCTGCCCTCTATCTGCGTGCATGCAGCGCAACCGAAGGCGGGCAGCACAGGGGTTGCGTCTGCTGTAGCCGGCCGGGGGCCTGCTTGTGGCAGGCTTGCTGCCGGCGGGGCTGGCAACCCATAGGCAGAGGCACCGCAGGGCAGCGGCGCCCGCCGTCGCTGCTCCCGCGGGCGAAACCCCCCACAGGGGCGATCGCCCAGTGGGACAACACCGCCTGTGGAGGCGGCGACGCCCGAAGGGGGCGCCCACCCGCAGCGTCAGCGCCGGCAGCGGGCCTGCCGCCTACAAGCGAGGGCAGTGCCCTCTCCTCGCCGCAAAAGACAATTTTAGGGTTTTCTGGGCAAAAGATAGTTTTAGGGTTTTCTGGGCAAAAGACAATTTTGCCCCTCAGAATTTGAGAAATTCCAATTTCTGTCTTTTGGCCAAATTACGAAAATACCCCTATGAATTCAGAAATTCCCTATAATGTCCCTGATTTCAGAAAATATTAATTAATTAAAAGGTTTAGTTGATTATTATTATTTTATTATTTTTATCTAGTAGTCCTACGTGATGATGATTATTTATACATGTGATGTATGATGTGTGGACGGATGATCATGGACCGTGTGATGTGTGTACCTGTGATTATTATTATTGAGGTATGCGAACCTCCATTATATTTCTCGTTTATTGTCGGGCCTGCGTGCCTATGATTAAGTTGTAATCACATAAGGAGGAACAACAGGAGCCTGGATGCGATAGCGGGACCCACGAGACGGACGATCGTGATGCATGAAGATGCATCAAGATGTCGACAAGGACGAAATGGACGATCACAGGGTATGGAGATGCACCGTTGCACACATAGATCTTGATGTGAGTGATTAGGCCTACTGGCTCGGGCCTAATCATATTAGGTTGTGGTCCATGATCATCTGGTGTAATTGCTTATACACATACTAGATATGTATATATATTTGCATACGATGTAGATATATATTAAATATGTATATGTGTGACATGTCATATTAGGAGACCAAATCATAGAAACATCTCTCGATAATATTAAGTCGGTAAATGTGAGGTAATTAGATTGACCCACGTGGCCTTCCATCGTTATAAGTAGGAACCGATTCCCGATATAGGTTGAGTTGGTCGAGTCCCTCGAGACTCACCTATATCGCGATTCGCTATCTTGTTTACGACATAGAGATGTCACCGGTGACCTGAGGGCATGATATACTTGGTCGAGTCCCTCGAGGGTATATCATCAAATCAGACTCATCTTGTAACGAAGGTGTTGACTTAACCGAGCATCATGGTTGGTCGAGTCTCTCGAGGCCATGGTGATTCGGAGGCCGAACAGGATGGGAATCACAAGGAGTTGTGATCGACAAGAGTTGCCTACCTTTTAGGCTTAGTGTGATTGGTCGAGTCCATCGAGGTTACACTAAGACGCTGATTGGATCCTGATCCCCACTAGAAGTCTACCGAAGACTTCCGTTTCACGTGCTGTGGGTGTCGCGTGACTCGTTAGTAAAATAGTGGGAGCATATTAAGATAGAAGTCCATATCTTGATAGTTTATTTCTTGCAAAATTTGCATGTTATTCATTTCTGTTGCATCTTTATTTTTAGAAAACGTCGCTTTCAAATCCCTTACGTGGCATACTTGATGTCAACCGCCTCACTGGTCCAAATTATACGGATTGGCTCCGTAACTTGAGAATTGTTCTCATAGCGGAGAAAATCATGTACGTCCTTGATACAATGATGCATGCGCCCGAAGAAGGGGCAAACGAGGATGAGATCGCTCGCTACATGAAGTACATTGATGACTCCACTCTTGCTCAGTGCTATATATTGGGCTCTATGACTCCTGAGTTACAGAGACAACATGAAAAGATGGATGCCAGATCCATTCTCCTACATGTCTGTAAATTGTTTGAGGAATAGGGAAGGACTCAGCGATATGAGATATCTAAGAGCCTCTTCCATGCTAGGATGACTGAGGGGACACCGGTTCAGAACCATGTCCTAAAGATGATTGAGTGGATAGAGAAACTCACAGGTCTAGGAATGGTCCTAGAGGATAACTTGTGTATGGACATTGTGCTTCAGTCCCTACCAGATTCCTTTTCACAGTTCATAATAAATTTTAATATGAACAAGCTTGAAGTGACTCTCCCAGAGCTTCTCAATATGTTGAGGGAGGCAGAGAGTACTATCAAGAAAGAGAAGCCAGTTCTCTACACTAGTGAGACCAAAAGGAAAAGGAAAGCAGAAAGGTCCCTTAAGAAGGGAAAGGGCAAGGTCAAACCAGGTAAAGCAAAGGTTGCTAAGAAAGACCCAGTAAAGGACAAAGGCCAGTGCTTCCACTGTGGTAAAGATGGGCATTGGAAGAGAAACTACAAAGAGTACCTTGCAGAAAGGGCGAAACAAAAGCTTGATGAAGCTTCAGGTACAATTATTTCTATCATCTCGAGGACTAAAAGGTCTTTGTAGCTAAGAGAACAGTGTTCCTTGAGAAGGAACATATTCTTGATGGAGATAGTGGGATAATGATAGAGTTGAGTGAGGTTGGAGAACCAAGCTTAAGCACCACTCTACAGCCCGAGTCTTTTTAAGTACATAATACACAAGTTTCAACTTTATGTAGGTCTGATAGAGTATTAAATCTTCCTGAGAGATATGTGAGATATATTAGAGGAGAGGATGTTGAGGATATTGATCCACAGACCTACGAGGAGGCTATTATAAGTATAGACTCCAGGAAGTGGCAAGAAGCCATGAATTCTAAGATGGATTCTATATACTCCAACAAGGTTTGGAACCTAGTTGATGCGCCCGAAGGTATTGTACCCATCGGTTGCAAGTGGATCTTTAAGAAAAAGATCGGAGTAGATGGAAAGGTAGAGACCTATAAAGCAAGGCTAGTGGCTAAGGGGTATCATAAAAGGCAAGGTGTTGACTATGACGAAACCTTCTCACCCGTAGCAATGCTAAAATCCATCAGAATTCTATTGACTATTGCAGCACACTATGATTATGAGATCTGACAGATGGATATGAAAACCGCATTCCTTAATGGGAACCTCGAGGAGGAGGTGTATATGATGCAGCCTTAGGGATTCGTGTTCAAGAACTGCCTAGATAAGGTGTGTAGGTTGCTTCGATCCATTTATGGACTAAAGCAAGCTTCCCGAAGTTGGAACATAAGATTTGATGAGGCAATCAGATCTTATGACTTCGTTAATTACGAAGATGAGCTTTGTGTGTATAGGAAGGTAAGTGGGAGTGCTATCACCTTTTTGGTGTTATACGTGGATGACATCCTAATCATTGGGAATAACATAGGAATACTATCCATAATAAAGGCTTGGTTATATAGACACTTCTCCATGAAGGACTTAGGGGAAACATCCTATATCTTGGGGATTAGAATATATAGAGATAGATCTAAGAGGATGCTTGGCTTGTCCCAGTCCAGGTACATAGAAGCCATTGTCAAAAGGTTTGGCATGGAAAATTCAAAGAGATGTCTTATACCGATGAGACATGGGATATCGCTTTCTATGAGTATGTTCCCAAAGACTCCAGAAGAAAGGGCGAACATGGATATGATACCTTATGCCTCAGCAATAGGGTCTATCATGTATGTCATGCTATGTACTAGGCCTGATATAGTACATTCTCTGAGTGTCATAAGCATGTATCAGGCAGATCCAGGCTTGGAGCACTAGAAAGCAGTAAAGTGTATCCTTAAGTACTTGAGAAGGACTAAGGATCTTTTACTAGTATATGGAGGTAGTGGCCTTAAGGTTGAAGGCTACATAGACTCAAGTTTTCAGTCTGATGTCGATGATAGTAAGTTGAATTCGGGGTACGTGTACACCTTGAATGGAAGAGCAGTGTGCTGGAAGAGTTCCAAACAAGATACTACTGCTGACTCGACCATAAAGGCGGAGTATATTGTTGTATCAGATGCAGCAAAAGAGGGAGTCTGGTTGAAGAAGTTCATCACAGATTTGGGAGTCGTGCCGGGTAGTGAGGAGTCAATCTCCTTATATTGTGACAACAATAGAGTGATTGCTCAAGCGAAGGAACCTAGGTCTCATCAGAAATCTAAGTATGTTCTGAGAAGGTTCTACCTTATCAAAAAGATCGTAACCCGAGGAGATGTAGCAGTGGAACGAGTTCCATCCGAAGATAACATTACAGATCCACTGACAAAGCCATTGTCTCAGATTGTCTTTGAGCATCACAAGGGTCTGATGGGGATCAAACACATAGGTGATTGACTTTAGGTCAAGTGGGAGATTGCTAGTCATAGGTGCCTAGCAAGCCAATCACGTGAGTGATGGCACGTGTGACTTGATATAGAATCCTTTTTTGCTTATTATATTTTGGCATATATCATTTTATAACTATTACATATATATATATATATATATATATATATATATATATATATATATATATATATTGATATCCTTGGATTTGTACAATGGGAATCAGATCATGATAAAATCACAAAAATAAGATCGATTCACCTTTAAACACATATCCTAAATAATCCCGGTCATAGGTTACTCGAGAGGGACATTATGATAACCGGACATACTAGTGTGCTGTATACCCATCCATATGATGGATATAGCGGGTCTCATAGCTACTCATGTAGGGATACTAGGGATACAATACAGGTGCTTATTGGAGAACGAGTTCACTGATTGATCCGCTTACAGAATGCTAGATGGTTGATGATGTCATATTGTCAGACAACGATTTCGTAGTCCTAGTGGTATATCTGGTCCTTAGACTTGAGACACCAAGGATGTCCTGTATGAGTGCTCCACTCTTTGATACTAGATTTATAGGTTTGGTTGTCCCAGATCTAGTACAGTTGGTCATTGGGAGTGGTAGTCGACCTTACAAGGGCTATTGAGTGTCCATAGAGGATCATCCACTCTCAGCGTCATGAGAGGAATATCCCATGTGTTCTTGCTCAAATAAATCCCTGGCCAGGGTTATTCGGGTTGAGAGAGAAAGAGTTCTCCGGGAGAATTCGATTAGAGCGAGACTCGAGTAGAAACCATATGGGTATGACAGCACCATACTCGATATATGATCTCTAGGATATTAGATGGATGAGGGACTATAAGTATACGGTAACTGAGGACAGATAGATCTAATGGATTGGATTCTCCTGTATCGTTTGGGGACTACGACATAGTGGCCTAGTACGTCCGTAGTTAATGAGTCAAGTGAATTATTACATAGATAATAATTCACGGAGTTAGAAGGAGTTCTGATAGGTATGACGCACGGCCAGCTCGATATTGGGCCTAAAGGGTCACACACATATGGTAGGCATTGCGATGAGTAGAGGTTCGGATATGAGATATCCGACGGAGCCCTTGTCTTATTGGATATCCAATAAGCCCCTAAATTATTGGATCCCATGAACGAGATCCAATAAAAGCCCATGAGAGATTATTGGATAGAGATCCACTAATCTAAAAGGCTTGGGTTATTGGATGCAGATCCAATACCCACTAGGCGAGGATCCATTAGGGTTTGACAAGGGACCTCTATAAATAGGAGGGATTCAGAGCCTCATAGGCTAGAGCCTTTGCTTGCCTCTCCTATTCTCCTTCCCCTCTCCACCTCAAAACAGGCTTGGAGTTTTGAAGAGTGTCGTCACAGCCCTACTGTGTGGATCACCGCTAGAGAGGAGGACGCTTGACCTCCTTTACCCTCTCTTAAGGATCTATAAGGAAACAAGGATATACAATCTCCCTAGGTAACATAATCTATTCTATACGTAGTTTTTTAATTTCGCGGATTCTGCACACCAATCTTCACACGACGACGAACATCTCTTTGGGAATCAGGGATTTTGTTTTCTTGTTCTTCCGTTGTGCATGTGATGTCGCCCCAATGATTTTCCCAACAAAAAGAGTAGGCAAGAATTCTTGCCTATTGAGAAGCAATGTTGCTAGATGAAGAAAAACAATAAGTTAATGAAAATAGTGCATCGACGGTGGCACCATCAGACTACTAGCGGTAGCACTACCAGTAGGCACTAGTTGTAGGCGGTTGTACCACCCAACTGGCGATGGTACCACCCGTAACTCTGCCCTATAAAAAGGCTTTTAGGGCTGGCGATAGAACCAACCCCAAGCCCTCTTATATCTCTTCCCCACACCTCTAAACCCCTCTCTAACTCTCATTCTCCTTGCTCCTCCTCTAAAATCTCAAGGAAACCCTTCTCTTCTTCAAATCTAAGAATCAATCTCAACTTTTCAAGAAGATCACTACAAGGGTAATTCTCAAACCTTTTCTCTCAATTCATTGATAGATCTTGCCTCTTATATGTAGTTCTCTCATTATTTATGTGTTTAGTCTCATGACCTCTAGAAGATCCTCAAGGGACAAAGGAAAGAGAAGAATAGATCAAACCTATGACTCCATACTCTTTGATTCTCCTCAACATGCCTTTAAATTTTCAACCGTAGAGTTTAGAAATGTTTATAAGGGGAAATACATAGATTTAGATGAATTGGGTAATTTGGAACCAATTCAATGGTTTGCTAACTTAGATATCCTCCCAATCCTTCAAATAAGTGAACCTATCTATCCTAGACTTATTAGATTATTTTACAACTTGCATATGGATGAATACAATAGGGTCTCCATTTATCTCTTAGGACATTATATACCCATTATGGATAGTTAATTTACAACCTCATAGGAATTACTAAAAAATGGAGAGGTTGTTACTTTAGAGGACAATGAGATGAAGAATCAATTGAGATAACTTATTCTGATGCCTTAAGTACAATTTTTAGTAATCCAAACTTATCTATTCTTCCAAAAAGCTGTGAACATTTACTACCCTTCAACACCAAATTACTTCATCACATCTTGATAAGTATTATACTCTCAAAATAATATCATCATGATGAAGTTAATCAAATGGAATTATTTACGCTGTATTGGATTATGAAGGGACATGACAATTGTTTTGGTTACCTAATACATCAAAACATAATCGAACTATGAAAAAAGGATATAATACTTCTATATGGTAGCCTGATCACTAGACTAATCCATACCTATGACATAGTCATTTCACTTGACGAAGAAATAATGAAATTAGATAGCTTCAACATCATAAATAGAAACCTGCCAAGAAGATTAAGATGTATTTTTAGAAATGGGATATGGACTAGATTACTTAGAAAGACTGACCTCCCCCTACCTGATCAAGAACTCGAAACACTAATATTTAGGGAAAATCAATCTCCTCCTATTGGTCCATATGAGATAGCACCTCTAACAGAGCAAGCATTATCCTCATCTACCGATCCAATAGTGACTTGACTGGATCAAATTGAACTACGTCAAGATCATATCTTAACTAAGACGTAGCAAATTCGTCAACAACTGAATACTTTGTTTAGGAATTTTGATTTACCACCCCCTGAATAAGTTATATATTTCCTTTTGCTGATAAAAAGGGGTAGAGAACTAAAAAGTACGATGATGAGTTGTACTCTTTGATACACTATACTTCTTATGACACACCCTTTGATGTCATGATGCATTTTTTGATGATGGCTTAATGCATACATCACTCTAAGAATTAGACTTGATAAATCTTTTAAATGGATAAATTCCTTGATACATTCTTCAAATTTCTTAGTTTTCTTTTTATTCAAGAACACTTTTCCTTCTCGTGATATTTACACTAGAAAAGATTCGACTTTTGGTATTTATAACTTGATGTATTATTTCTCATATGATGATCATTTATAGAGTTAGGGATGTTAAATTATCCAAATGTATGAGTTTATTATATTTCTTTTCCGGACTATCTTTCTCTTAATGTATTTCATGAATGGAGCTCTCATGAATTTATTTTATTTTTATCTTCCTTAGTATCAAGTTTACTTCATACCCTTACTTTATCACTTAATGATTTTTTATATACTTAGTCCCTTTACTCATGGAATTCATTGTCAAATGCATCTCTCATGGATTTCACTCTTGTGAATTTTTAATAAGAAACAAATTCGATTTATGAAGTTTTATTCATGGATTTCATTTTATCCCTTCCCATAAATTTTTCCTTACTCTTCTTGTGAAAGAAGAATTTTATGAATTTTTAGTGTGTAATGATCACTTGCAAGAATGGTGATTTGATTTAGTGTGTAACGGATTTGATTTATGATACACTTGATCCTTTTCATGAATCCCTTCTCCTTGTTGAAATTGAAGTATGATTTAATAAAACTCATCATTTCGAATTTGACTTGGTTCTAATCCCTTCATGAATTTGGTTCATAATGGACTCTTTCCTTCCTCTTCTTCTTGTCACAAAGGAAGAAAGAAACTTACGTAAGAAGAACCAAAAATCCCTTGAGTAAAAATGTTAGCTTATCCAAAGAGAAATTATAATGCAAAAGTTTTGCTTACCTTCGTTTATTGCTTGGATACATTGGTGTGAAACTTGCATTGTTGAATTAATTGTTCTTCCATTTTGTTGATGACAAAGGGGGAGAAATATGATAAATTTATGAAAAAATGAATGTCTTAGATAAGTGCATAAAATGTATTGCAAATGCTTGAAATATGAGCAAATATAATTGGAATCGTCAAATATATTACACATACTTGAAACATATCAAAATGTATTGCATATGAATATTTGAAATATTTATCATAGATACCTTAAAATGCATACATCATATGTATTGTAGATACTTGAAATGTTTCATGAATGTTTGATAAATATCTATCATAACGATAAGGTATCATAAGCTTAGAACTTATTATTTAATTGATACCATGCCTCAAAATGATGAATTATCATCCTTTATCAAGAATTGTCATCTTGCTAAATTTCATATTCGAAACTCATATCATATTTAAAAATAATGATTGTCTATCATCATTGGACTTAAAAATGGATGTCATGCCTTGACATCATTTTTATTGATAAATATGTGGTATCGTATTTTGAATTGGTAAATCACGATAAGTATCATGATGTACATGTTGATAAGTTTAAATAAATATAACTTATCGGTTTGATGCTTAAATTCAAAGGACTTGAATTCAAGAATGTCTTTTCTCAAGCATGACATATAGATATGGGCAGTTAAGGTTAACTCCGTCATCAATTGATTATCATCATAAAAAAATGGGAGATTGTTGAATCTCAGATTTTGATAATGAAATCAATTAGTAAATTATTTGATCTAATCTATATGTTGAGAAAAGTGTGCAGGATTAACTATGATAGTATTAAGACATAAAGCAAATGTTATGCTAGAGTCAAGATCGAGACTTCCTTGGGAGTTCGAAAGTTTGTCGAAAGTCCAAACGTTCGTCAGAAGTTCTACCAGAATTAACCGAGAAGTCTAGAAGCTTGCCAAAGAAGCTTATCATAACTCGCCAAGAAGATCATCGTAAAGTCCAGAAGCTTGTTGGGAGTCCATTGGAACATTACCGAAAGATCGTCGAAAGTTCGTCGGAAGAACGTCGGAAGCTCATCAGAAGAACAATCGACATTTCAGACTAAGAATGCTTTGTTAAATATTTTAATTATCATAGTTAGACCTTAATTTGAGTTAGGATTGGGAGATAATCCCACTAACTCAGTTAGAGGCTAATTGGGCCCTTAATAGGGCTGAATTGGGCCAGATTGAATAGCCCATTCAACACTTGAAGTCATGATCGACGGTGGCACTGCCTGGGACTCGGTCTCCCAGGAGTTCTGGGCGGTGGTACCACTGGCAGTTATTACTTGCTAAAGATGGCAATGCTTATCAAGCGGTGGTACTGCTAGAGCTCGGTCTCCGAAGCTCTGTTAAGCGGTGATATCGTTAGATTAGGAGGTGGTACTGCCCACTGTCAGAGTCAGGCGGTGTTACTGCTAGTACCTCAAAATCCGGGGATGTGACATTTTTTGACTCCAATTCTAAAATCATTTAGGCCTATAAATATTCCAATCTTTTTTGTATGAAAGGACAACAAAGTACAATTAAAAGTGTGAAAAAATAGTAAGTGTTGGGGTATTAAAAGTGTTGTAAGAGTGAGAAGAGTCCTCCTCCTCCCTCTCTTAGATTTGTAATCATCCAAGAAAAAGGAGTGAGACTTGTAAGGGTTATCTCCTAAACCCATGAAAAGGAGAAAACTCTGTAAAGAGGTGATTGGACTTTGCCTATTGAAGGAGGACCATTAGTGGATGACGGTGACCTCGACGGAAGAGGAATCGGAAGTGGATGTAGGTCACAACGATCGAACCACTATAAATTCTAATATATTCTTTCCCTACTGTAAATTCTCTTTACTGCATTAAACTTTACTACATTGCAAACTACCTAACCTTTTCTTCTCTACTTATTTAAAGTGAAACAAATGATTTGAGTTGAAACTGGATTTATCATACAAAGGCTTTCGAATCGACGTAACTTTTTCGCTGCAGTAATTTACCCCCCCCCCCCCTCTTAGCGCCGTTTTTGATCCTAATAAAACTAAATGTTAAATATTTCAGAGTATTTTGTTCTCCTACCAGACTCAAGGAAAAGCAAGCATGATTCTAAGATCAAGAAATACATCTTTATTGGCTATAATAAATGAAAGAAATGTTGAAAATACATAGATCTCTAAACACATAGGTATATGATATCTTGAGATATTATGTTTCATGAAGTTTCTTCTTATTATCCTCCACAAATAGTTTTTTTAAAAAATATCAAACACAATAGTGAAATTGATATATATTCAAACTTATGGTTGAGTTTCTTTTATCATCTAGTTCTCTTAAGAATTTTTGACTCATTTTCTTTCTCATATGTATTTACTGATATTAATTTTTTTATCGCTAATGGTAGAGCAAAGTATAGGTGGGTATTAATGTTCATAAAGAGAAAATTCTAGTATTGAGAAGATAAAAAAAAATTATTTTCAAACAAGCTATAGAGATAGAGACAATGTAAGCATATTTCTAAACTAATTGATGATCTTAAACCTACTTATTTTGATAGAGCTAAAGGTATTAAGTTGTGGGAGGATGCCATGAATAAAGAAATGAAGACTCTTTATAAAAATAAAACTTGAGATCTTGTGTCAAAGCTTATAAATATAGATATGATTATTTACAAATGAGTCTACAAAGTGAAATATAAGTCAGATAGAAGTATAGGTCGCTAGTAGCTATAAGGCAAAAGTTATTGCAAAGAAATTTTCTCAAAGAATATAGAGAAGATTATGAGAAAACTCTTTGTCCCAAGATGATATCTATTCAGAAGGTAATTGCTCTAGTAGCTAATAATAGATGGAAGCTTTGGCAATTTAATGTAAAGAATGCATTCCTATATAGTGAAATTGACAAAGACATTAATATGGAACATCATCGCGGTACACTTCTATTTTTAAACCAAATTATGTTTATAAGCTTAAGAATGCCCTCTATAAGTTAAATTAAGCTGCCAAAGCATAGTATGAAAAAATTACTTAATACATACATTTTTATGATTATTATTTTTCTTATTCGGATCCTAACTTATTTATTAAAAAGCAAAAAAGCCTATATGTTATTAGTCTTCTGTGGATGATATAGATTTCAAAGTTTTTTGGTGATCTATCTCTACCGTTTGAAATGAAAGTCTTGGGGGAGCTTAATAATTTTCTTGATCCAGAGATGATGAATACAAAATAAGTTATATTTATTTCTCAAATAAGCTATGCAAAAAAAAAAAATTAAAAGGTTTAGAATTAACAAAAGTAAGAAGGTTTTCTACTCCATAAATATAAAGCTAAGTTATAATAATAGCAAGGGTCTTTCTGACCCTCGATCTCTTTATACTCTTTTTTATAGTCTCATATACTTAACAATTACAAGGCCAGATATTACATTTTCAATTGGTCTTGTAAATCATTTTATGTAATCTCCGATGAAGCCACGTCTTAATGCAACAAAGTAAATTTTAAAATATGTGAATTCTATTTGAGATTATTCAATAAGAAAGATATACATTTTGAATTGCATGATTATGTAGATGGTGATCTGGGAGGTGATTTAGATAATTGTAAATCCACTGATGACTATATCTTTTTATATGGTTCGACTTATATCTCATGGTGTAGCAAGAAATAATAATCTATTTCTCTTTCGATAATAAGACTTTCTCACTTGCTAATCAAGAATGTAGATAATTAAGGTGTTTAATCAAGAAATTTACTATCAAATTAATGGACTAACTATTTTATAGTGTAACAATTAAAGTATCTTAAAATTGGCTATAAATCTAATTTATCATAAAAAATCGAACATATTAAAATTGTAAATCATTTCATTCAGAAAAAGATGTTTTAAGGAGTCCAAAGTCATAAAGATCAAGAGCAAAGATACTATTGTAGATAATCTCTATCCAAAAGATCGTTTAAAAATCTTCAAAGCAAGCTAAGACTTATCTTATAATTCTATAGTTATAAGATAAGTATTCTTTAAATGGGACTGTTAAATATTTATAAAATAAGCATACTTTGAGTTATATTTATAAGATAAGATAAGATAATTATAAGATAAGTATACTTATCTTATACCTCAAAAGTATACCTTAAGGGGGAGTGTTAAAATTTAAGATATATCTTTCGAAAGATTTTAGATTGTTATCTTTTATCTTATCTTTAATAAGTTGATTAAATATAGTTTTAGAGATAAGAATCTCTTGGTTTAAATTATTATTCAACACCTATAAATAGATGACATCTATATGTATGGATTCATCCAAGTCTAAGTGCTTATGCCTATAGAACTCAAGCCCATGAATAGTTCAAGATCATATAAATATTTTTCTTTTTTAGAATTAAATAAATATATATATATATACTTTTATCTTGATTTTTTTTATTTAATTTCACCTTATTACTATTTGAGAAGGGATAACACTTGCATATGATCTTTTCCTTTCTTTGTATATTCGGCTTTCTCCTAAACTCAGCATGGTCAATTATGGATCCTATGATATTATTAAGATTTTTTTATTACTATTCTTCTTATTCTCTTAGGTGTATTAGTCAATGAAGTTCTAGAGATACCACTGCATACTAGGTTATGTAGTCTAGTCCTTGCTTAAGGTTTTCAGTATCTCACGGATGTTTATTTCTTTGAAGTTTAGGTTTCTTAGATGTATCAGTTGGCTGATCTATCTGAAATTCTATGGATGGATGTGTTGATCAGATCCAAGATGCATAGATATCTTGTTTGGGGGGCTATCGAAGAGGACTAAAATTCTCAAGTAATCTGTTTATTACATAACTTGGTTGGATAGCCTGTATAATATTTGTCACAAATGGTGATTCTTCATCTAGGGGGGTTGGTTTATATTCGATGTTTCATCCTCCTCTATTATACTAATGCTTTCTCCTTCCATCAAACTTGCACTCAGATAATGCTTTCTGGTCCCCATACAATGGATCCAGTTGCAAATGATTCCGCAAAATTTGATCGCTGTAATAGTCCTCACCCTATTTCTTCTATCAACCTATCTATCTCCTTGTTCAGCCGTAAAGCCTTCAGCAATCCAAAGCAAGCAAAACAAGATTCTTGCAAATGGTTGTGGTTGTGGGGTGGAGAGCACAATAATAATAATAATAATAATAATAATACACTGTTTGAGATGAGGTGGCAAATCCTCATATCTCAAGTATCAAGCCGCTGGTACTTCTTCTTCATTCTTCTTCAATTTGATTCAAACAACACAAATCACTACGGAGTAATTTCTCCCACTCTGCCCTGCTTCTTCCCCATCACACTTTTTAAGACCCCTCCGACTGCCTTTTGTGGCGAGAGAAAGCCCATCACACTTTTTAACGATTCTAGTCCCCATTTCTCTTGATCTTTGAATCTCATGTTGCTCCTTTATCTTCCAAAACCATTTTACAAAGCAATGCCCAGCCACTCTCATCATTCATTTTGTTGACGTGGACACTAACTCTTACCATCTTTCCATCTATAGTGGTAACTAAGATCCTACTGCTGGCCACTCCACTTAGCGTAGAGATCCTGAGTAAATTCTCCCATCATACATCTGCACGCCATACGTCGCCCAGCACCAAGAAGAAATATCATGTACCCAGAGAGACGAGTTCATATCCAAGTCGAATGATATCTTTGATTGAGCCGATATCTGAATGGTGCACCCATGTTCGATACTTTCAGCATCGAATGACATTTTTAAGTGCTAGAATGGTCGTCCAGATTTCACCCATCCCAACAATCCCAAACACCTCACGCTTCTCTTTTCCGGTTTGATAAGTCCAACATAGTCCCACATCAGAAAAATCAAGTTTGGTATTTTCTATTTAAATTATAAATATAGGTCTGGACTTTAAAGTTAGATGCATCATAAAAAAATATAATTATTTGCTTTAGGTTTTTCTTGTTCGGTAGTTTCGTGTTTTATGGCATAGAAACATCTTCTTAAGGCATTTATAATAATCCCTTTTTTATAGTAGTGATCGTCCGTGGATGTAGATCAATTGATCGAATCACGTAAATCTGAGATAAATACGTAAATCTGGAACAAATTTAAATAGAGAATCATCTTTACTTGAAGCAGAGTTTATATATGTTTCGAATAACTGTTAGTTATGGATTTGGAGAATATAGATGCAAAAATTGATGACGAGGATCCTATTACTTTTGTGTTATCTTCCCTAATCTTTTAAGTATTTTCGTGATACTATGATTTATGGAAAAGAAATAATTTCGTATCAGGAAATTAAATCTGTACTAAAATCTAAGGAGCAGATAGGTAGGCAGGGATATCATTGGCAAAAGTAGAAGAAATCAGGTTGAAAGTCTGATTGTCAGGGGTAGAACGGATAAAAGGGAATTTGACAATAGTAGATCTAAATCTAGACATAGAAATTTGGAGTGCAGATATTGTCATAAAACGGGGCACATTAAGGCTGATTTCTTTAAATTGAAAAATAAATTAAAGTAAAGAAAAAAATTATTGAGAAAACTATTGAGTTCGCTGAAGCTCATGTAGTAGCTGATGAGAATGTTGGAAATATTTTCTTTGCTACTGATGAAGGATGAGGTCTAAAAATGAATGGATTTTAGATTCGGGTTGTTCTTATTACATGTGTCCCAATAAAGATTTGTTTCCCACATATGAATCTTGTAATGGTGGAATTGTTTTGATGGATAATAATGCCTCGTGTGATGTTTTTTGGTAGAGGCACAATCCAAATTAAAATGCATGATGGTATTATGAGGATGCTCACTAATGTTAGACATGTTCCTAATTTAAAAAAGAATCTCATCTCTTTAGGTACCCTAGAGGCCCTTGGGTGTAAATACGCAGCTAAATGTAGAGTTATGAAAGTTTCTAGAAGTACCCTTGTTGTTATGAAAGCTTGTAGGTTTGGTAGCTTGTATATTTTGTAGGGAACTACTGTCACAGGCTTAGTTGCAGTCTCGTCATCATCATTATCTTATTCTAACATCACCAAATTATGGCATATGCATTTGGGTCATATGAGTGAAAAAGATTTGAGCATATTGAGCAAAAGGAGTCTTCTTTGCGGACAGAGTACTAGGCCACTGGATTTTTGTGAACACTATATTTTTGGAAAGCATAAAAAAGTTAGCTTCAATTCTCCGGTAATTCCCAAAACGAAAGGTACTCTTGACTATATTCATTCAGACCTTTGGGGTCCAGCTCGTGTTTAGTCTAAGGGTGGTGCCAGGTATATGTTGACTTTCATTGACGATTATTCCAGGAAAGTTTGGGTTTATTTTCTGAAGCACAAAAATGATGTTTTTCTAACATTTAAACAATGGAAGGCTTTGATTGAGAAGCAAACAGGTAAACAGATTAAGCGGCTTCGAACAGATAATGGCATGGAATTTTGTGAAGGTGACTTTGATGAATTCTATAAAAATGAAGGAATTGTTCAGCATCGCACTATTAGTATGACACCTCAACAAAATGGTGTGGTCGAACGTATGAACAAAATACTCTTGGAGAGAGCAAGGTGTATAATCTCAAATGTAGGGTTGACAAAGAACTTTTGGGCAGAGGCAATTAATATGGCCTATTACATTGTCAACCGCGCTCCTTCTATAACACTTAACTGTAAAACTCCAAAGGAAATTTGGTCAAGTACTCCTGCTGATTACTCTGATTTAAAATTTTTTGGGTGTCTAGCATACATACATGTAAATGAAGAAAAATTAGAGTCCCGAGCTAAAAAGTGCATTTTCCTTGGGTATACTTCTAGGGTGAAAGGATACAGATTATGGTGTTCTGATCCCAAATCCTCAAAACTTATAATCAGTAGAGATGTTATTTTTAATGAATTGTCTATGTTATCTTCCAAAGAGGAATCTATTAGTTGTACAAATGATAGTGCGCAGAAGCCGATGAAGCTTGAGATTAGTAGTTCAAATTCTTTTAAGTCGAACTCTTCTACTCAAAGAATGCCAGTAGATAGTCCCGAGTCTACTAACGAAGATGATCTAAAGGAAGAGTAATATTCCATAACCAAGGATAGACCATGGAGAGATATTCGACCACCACAAAGATATATAAATTTGGTTGCATACGCTTTGTCTATTGCAGAAGAAACAAGTGAAGTTGGTGAGCCTACTACCTACTCAGATGCAGTTTCTTGTGATAATTCTGCTAAGTGGTTGATTGCAATGAATGAAGAAATTAAATCTCTCCATCGGAATAGAACTTGGGATCTTGTGAAGCCACCTTCGGGTAAGAAAATTGTTGGATGCAAATGGGTCTTCAAAAGAAATGAAGGTATTCAAAGGGTTAAAGATACAAGGTACAAAGCACGATTGATTGCAAAGGACTATAGTCAGGTACATGGTGTTGATTTTAATGTCGTATTTTCACCTGTTGTTAAACATAGCTCTATTTGTATTTTGCTTGCTTTAGTTGCCATGTATGATTTGGAATTGGAGCAACTTGATGTCAAGATAGCTTTTTTACATGGTGAACTTGAAAAACAAATTTATATGGAGAAACCTCATGGATTTGAAGTTGATAGTAAGGAAGACAATGTTTGTTTGTTAAAGAAATCCTTGTACGGATTGAAACTGTCTCTAAGACAGTAGTATAAGAGGCTTGATTCTTTTATGTTAGGTCATAGTTACACGAGGAGCATGTATGATAGTTGTATATACTTTCAGAAGTTAACTGATGGCTTTTTTGTGTATTTGTTGCTTTATGTTGATGATATGCTTATTGCAACTAAGAATTTGTTAGAAATTCACACTTTGAAAATGCAACTGAGTAGTGAATTTGAAATGAAAGATTTAAGAGCAGCTAAGAAAATTCTTGGCATGAGATCAAAAGAGAATAAGGAGTTAAAAAATTATTTTTGACCCAGAAAAATTACCTCAAGAAAGTTTTGGAGAGGTTTGGTATGAAAAACGCTAAGCTAGTAAGTACCCCTCTTGCTAGCCATTTTCGACTATCTGTTGCTCAGTCACTACAGTTAGTTGAAGATGAAAAATATTTGGTACAAGTTTCATATTCCAGTGCCATTGATAATATTATGTATGCAATGGTTTGTACTCGTCCAGATATTTCACAAGCAGTCAGTGTGGTTAGCAGATATATGTCTCGCCCAGGTAAAACACATTGGTAGGTTATAAAGTGGATTCTTAGATAATTACAATGGACTTTAGATGCTTATTTGGAGTTTGGAAAAAATCGTGACACTTTGGTTGGTTTCGTCGACTCTGATTATGCTACGGATCTTGATAAACGGAGATCTTTGACAGGCTATGTTTTTTGCATTGGCAGTTGTGCAGTTAGTTAGAAAGCTTCCTTACAACCTGATGTGGCTTTATCTACTACAGAGGCAGAATATATGACAGTGACAAAGGCAATCAAAGAAGTCTTATGGTTAAGAGGTTTGTTCGGTGAATTATATCTACATCAAGGTGTTACTATAATTTACTGTGATAGTTAAAGTGCTATTCATTTGACTAAAGACCATATGTATCATGAAAGAACGAAACACATCGATGTAAAGTTTCATTTTATTCAGGATACTATTGCTGAGGGAAAAGTTCTTGTTTAGAAAATTCATACGAAGGACAATCCAACTGATATGCTTACAAAGCCTCTTCCGATTTCTAAGTTCAAGCAGTGCTTAGATTTGGTTGGTGTTCATTGTTGGTGATTACCCGTTGGGGCTTTTGTGAAGAAGGTGGAGCAAGGTTTGTTAATTGTTAATGTTGGGACATGCCAAGGTGGAGATTTATTAGTTTGGAAAGTCCTACAAAGTCTCACATCAGGAAAATCAAGTTTGGTATCTTCTGTTTAAACTATAAATATGGGTCTGGGCTTTAAAGTCAGATATACCATAAGAAAACCTAATTGTTTGCTTTAGGCTTTTCTTGTTTAGTAGTTTCGTGTTTTATAGCCTAGAATATCTTCCTAAGACATTTATAATAATCCCTCTTTTATAGTAGTGATTTGCACCTACTTCGTCCGTAGATGTAGGTCAATTGATCGAACCACGTAAATCTGGTATTCTTGTCGCTTTTATTATTTTTGCTTTATTGTCATTTTTGGGTTGTCAGATTACCCTTGGGTAAATTTTCTGGGACTAGCTCTAACATTATCCACTGTGATTTCTTAGTCTATAGGTACGTTCCTTGATTCGGGTTACTTATGGCGATATTTGATACATCCGAAGCAGCAAGAAGAAAGCAAAGGCTTGTTGGAGACACAAGCCTCCAACAAGTATCCACCCCTTAACATGCAAGAGATCAAAGATGTTATCAACATCATACATACATGAGATCCTTCGACTCCATCACCCGAGCACGGAGACTTGTGTCTCCATGCTGCCTCTCTGCATGATGAAGAAAAGCTTTTATCCTCTCAATCATTCTCTCAAACGTCTCGATCTCCTCCATGACACCAAGCACCTTGCATGCCTCTCTGCATGATGAAGAAAAGCTTTTATCCTCTCAATCATTCTCTCAAACGTCTCGATCTCCTCCATGACACCAAGCACCTTGCATGCCTCTCCTTGGACGAAATCCGTGAGTTTTCCCTGGTATCTTGCGACAAGGCCATCGCCATTTTCTTGCTAAGGATGAAGGAGATGTTTCACATTTTTTTGCCGCAAAGCATTTTATCAACTAAATTAACTACTACAACTTGTATATTGTTTTGTTTTTCTCACGATATTCATTTGTGTTAAGGAATATTGGGACAAACTAAAGTCATATCTCCCTACTGTGTGTGCTAATACCACAATTTTTTGTGCCGTTCTTGTCTCTGTCAATATCTAATCCAATTCAAATCCAGAGAATGAATCCGATGGCTTGAGGGCTCAAACATTAGACCGACACTAAAATGATTTATAATGAAAGCTTGAGAACCAGAAGAGCCATAAGATTAGGATGGATTTAGAATAACTGAAACTGTGAGAACTACTAATAAACTATCTATATTTTCCAACTCAGTGGATCACATGATGATGCTACAGTTTGGTTTGAGAACATAGCAATGTGCTTAACCCTTATTACCGTCATCAATTAATGCACTTATTATTTCTCTTTTGCATATATATGTAACCTACAATCTGAAATGGAGCCACATCGTGACTTCCCCTAGGAGTCATCTTATACCATACACTTAACCACATAAATGATCATAGTGTCCACAAATAAATTGGTTATCTATTGCAAAAACTTGAGGCACATGTTTTAGTAAGTGACTTATACATGGTTCATGACATACGAGCTCAATACGGATCGATGTTGTCCGAGTCTAGGTCATGTGTCTGCACTCAAGGATAGGAGTCCACGTAAATGTGCATTAAAACAGTCGTTGCCTCTACGGATGATAAATACTTGCGTCTCTTGTAGTCCAGCATTTATAGACCGGATATTAAGCAAGCCTACTTGCAGGTCTCAACATAGAAGTGAGTCATAGCACTCTTATCTTTGTGCATGAGTACATGACCCAATTACGTAGGCCATGTCTGACTCTGGATGAGGGTGTTGGGCTGATGGCCCATATTCAGCCCATGTGGGCTTTATCAGCCCACAGTCCACACCCCCTCTTAACCTAACCCTAATTAAGATTAGGGGGTGTGGTGGCTACATTTTAGAGGCAGATTAAAGCTATAAAAAGGCAGCAACGAGGCAGATCTTTGGTGCCATGAGATTCCAAAGAGAAGAAAGAGAACAAGGCAAAAAAGGAAGAGAAAGAAAGGGAAGAAGAACAGGACAACGCAGAGAGACTGTTCACAATCATCTAGCAGTGGTCTCATCTCAGGTTAGATCAAATCTACAGTAGGCTCTTGCTGTGATTACTTGGGAGGTTTTAGATATTATGGGCAGTGACGTGATCCTTGTATCCCAGTTATTCTCTTGTGGTTGTTGTTAGGGTTTTGGGCAAGAGATTGAGATTTATATATTCATTATTCTCATAGTGGATTATCTCTAGTTTGCCCTGTGGTTTTTACCCTTCACATTGAAGGGATTTTCCACGTATATCTTGGTGTTCTGTTTGATTGTGTTTCAATTTTATTCCGCTGCGTGTTTTGGTCTTCTAGTATTTGTTCCTATACAAAGGTTATTCTTGTTTATATCCCCATAAACTGGTATCAGAGTAGGGTTTTTTGTGATTTAATTTTTGTATTTGAACATGGAGGCTAGTAATGTTTCTCGCATGATTAGTTTGAATGGAAACAATTGGATGATATGGAAACCAAGAATGAAAGATCTCTTGTATTGCAAAGATTTGTATGGACCTTTGCAAGGGGATAGTGCAAAACCTACAACTATGACAGATGATGAGTGGAAGAGGTTAGATCGAAAAACAATTGGGTTTATTAGATAGTGGCTTGATGATAGTGTCTTTCACCATGTTTGTACTGAAATTTCTGCATATTCTCTTTGGAAAAAATTGGAAAGTCTCTACGAAAGAAAAACAGCTGGCAACAAAGCTTTTTTGATCAGAAAACTTGTGAACCTAAAATATAGAGAGGGTGCTTCTATTGCTGAGCATTTGAATGAAATACAGAGTATTACTAACCAGTTATCCTCTATGAAAATGTCTCTTGATGATGAGTTGCAGGCATTGTTACTTCTTAGTTCATTACTAGAAAGTTGGGAGACACTGGTGGTTTCCCTTAGTAATTCTGCGCCAGATGGTATTGTCACTATGAGTCAAGTAACAAGTAGTTTGTTGAATGAGGAGTTGAGAAGAAAGAGTTCGGCAACATCTCAGAATGATTCACAGGCACTTATCTCAGAGAACAGAGGAAGGTTAAAGTCTAGAAGCAGTTCACGTATGGGTAGGAGCAAGTCAAGATCAAGAAAAGATATTGTTTGCTATAACTGTGGTGAGAAAGGACATTACAAGAACCAATGTAAGCAACCTAAGAAGAATAAGAAAAAGGGAAAAGAAGTGGAGTTTACAGAGTCAAAGGATAATACTACAGCTATAGTGCAGGGTGGTGATTATTTGATTTTGTCTCCTTCTGATGATATTTTTTCTTGTGTGTTAGGATCTTGAGTGAGTGATTGACATAGGTGCTTCTTATCATGCTACACCTTGGAGAGAGTTTTTTGCTACATACAGGTCTGGAAACTTTTGTGTTGTCAAGATGGGCAACTATGGCACAGCAGACATCATTGGCATCGGTGATATCCATTTAAAGACCAACCTTGGCTGCAAGTTGGTACTTAAGGATGTGAGGCATGTGGTTGACTTGAGGCTGAATTTAATTTCAATTGAAAGACTAGATGATGAAGAGTATGAAAGCAGATTTCACAAAGGGCAATGGAAGCTCAGTAAGGGTTCTCTTGTTATAGCTAGTGGAAAGAAATGTCATACTTTGTATAGGTTGCAGGCTAAAGCTTATGGTGAGCAGTTAAATGCTGTAGAGAAAGACTTCAGTATGGAGTTGTGGCATAGGCGATTGGGACACATGGGCGAGAAGGGGCTGCAAGCTCTTTTCAAGAGAGAGGTATTACCAGATCTCAGAGGTATACATCTGAACCCTTGTATTGATTGTTTGGCTGGTAAACAACATAGTGTTTCATTTGCTAGTGTTGCTTTGTCTAGAAAAATACATGCCTTAGACCATGTTTATACAGATGTATGTGGTCCTTTGAGGACAAAAACTCCTGGTGGATCTGTTGATGTTCTTGGTATAAGTGGTGCACTTTATTTTGTCACTTTTATAGATGATTTTTCCAGGAAAGTTTGGGCTTATGCTTTGAAGACCAAAGATCAGGTTATTAATGTCTTCAAAGAGTTTCATGCCAAGGTTGAAAGGGAGACAGAAAGGAAATTGAAATGCATAAGATCAGATAATGGTGGTGAGTATACGGGATTGTTTAATGACTATTGCAGGTCACATAGGATCCAACATGAGATGACAGTTCCTGGTACACCTCAGCATAATGCAATTGCAGAGAGGATGAACCGCACCATCATGGAAAAGATCAGATGTATGCTTTCATAGGCCAAGCTACCCAAAAGGTTTTGGGATGAGGCTTTGAGGACTGCAGTTGATGTGATCAACTTATCACCATGTACAGCCCTAGATTGTGATGTTGCAGAGCATGTATGGTTAGAGAAAGATGTTTCCTATAGGCATTTGAGAGTATTTGGTTGTCGTGCATTTGCACATGTTCCAGATAATGAGAGGTCCAAGCTGGATGGTAAGTCTAAAGAATGTATTTTTCTTGGTTACTCACATGATCAGTTTGGTTACAGGCTTTGGGATCCAGAAAAGCAGAAGGTGTTCAGGAGCAGAGATGTGGTCTTCTTTGAGGATCAAACCTTTGAGGATTTGAAGAAGAAGGCACCAGCCAAGACTTCTGCAGAAGGATTAGCAGATTGTGACCCAGTTATTCCTCCAGTATATCAGGGTGATGGGGGAGATGTGCAGGAAAATAGTGTAGAGCCTGATGTTGATTTACCTACAGGACATGTTGAGCAAGAAGAAGTAGGAGAGCAAGTTCCCGCAGAACCTCAATTGAGAAGATCTTCTAGACAACGTCAACCTTCCAGAAGATACTCTACAGATGAGTATGTGATGCTTACTGATGCAGGTGAACCAAAGAGTTACCAGGAAGCAATTGAGAGTGAGCAGAAAGAGAAGTGGTTAGTTGCTATGCAGGAAGAGATGGATGCTCTTCAGAAGAACCACACTTATGATTTGGTGCTGCTACCAAATGGAATGAAGGCCTTGAAGAACAAGTGGGTTTTTAGGTTGAAGACTCAAGAATATTGTTCTCAACCAAAGTACAAAGCTAGATTGGTTGTGAAAGGCTTTGGTCAAAAGAAAGGACTTGGAGGTTGAGCAGTTAGATGTGAAGACAGCTTTCCTTCATGATGATTTGGAGGAGGAAATTTATATGGAGCAACCAGAAGGCTTCAAAGTCAAAGGTAAAGATAATTTTGTCTGCAAGTTGAAGAAGAGCTTGTATGGGCTAAAGCAAGCTCCAAGACAGTGGTACAGAAAGCTTGATTCATTTATGACAGAAAATGAATACAAAAGAACAGCTTCAGATCATTGTGTGTACATCAAATGGTTTGGTTGAAGAAGGAACTGAGTGAGTCTTTTGCAATGAAGGACATGGGGCCAGCAAAGCAAATACTAGGCATGCAAATTTCTCGTGACAGGAAAAACAAGAAGATTTGGTTGTCACAGGAGAAATACATCGAGAAGGTATTGGAAAGATTCAGTATGAGCAATGCTAAGCCAGTTGGTTCTCCTCTTGCAGGTCACTTCAAGTTGTGCTCAGAACAAAGTCCGTCAAGTGATGAGGAGAAGGAGAAAATGCAAAAGGTTCCTTATGCTTCAGCAATTGGAAGTTTAATGTATGCAATGGTATGTACGAGGCCGGACATCGCATATGCAGTGGGTGTTACTAGCAGATTTCTTGCAAATCCAGGCAAAGAGCATTGGGCAGCAGTGAAGTGGATTTTTAGATATCTCAGAGGGAGCTCTAAGGTTTGTTTAAGCTTTGGAGGTGGACCACCTGTGTTAACAGGTTACACAGATGCAGATATGGCAAGATATATAGATACGAGGAAGTCTACTTCAGGTTATGTACTTACTTTTGCAGGGGGAGCTGTGTCATGGAAATCCAGGTTACAAAGGTGTATTGCTCTCTCCACCACAGAAGCAGAATATATTGCTGCTACAAAGGTATGCAAAGAAATGTTATGGATGAAAGAATTCTTACAAGAATTGGGGCTGAAATAGGAAAATTATGTGGTGCATTGTGACAGCCAGAGTGTCATCAATTTGTGTAAGAATCCAATGTTTCATTCCAAGTCAAAGTATATAGATGTCAGATACCACTGGATTTGAAATGTATTTGAAGAGAAGCAGTTGCAGCTTCAGAAAATTCATACAGATGACAACGGAGCATACATGTTGACGAACACCTTACCAAAAGAAAGACAGGAGATATGCCGATAGTTGGCCGGTATGGCTTCACATTGAGGAGTCATGGGACAGCCTCCCTTATGGGCTGAAGGGGGAGGTTGTTGGGCTGATGGCCCATATTCAACCCATGTGGGCTTTATCAGCCCACAGCCCACACCCCCTCTTAACCTAACCCTAATTAAGATTAGGGAGGTGTGGTGGCTGCATTTTAGAGGTAGATTAAAGCTATAAAAAGGAAGCAACGAGGCAGATCTTTGGTGCCACGAGATTCCAAAGAGAAGAAGAAGAACAAGGCAGAAAAGGAAGAGAAAGAAAGGGAAGAAGACAAGGACAACGCAGAGAGACTAATCACAATCATCTAGTAGTGTTCTCATCTCAGGTTAGATCAAATCTACAGTAGGCTCTTGTTGTGATTACTTGGGAGGTTTTAGATATTGTGGGCAGTGACGTGATCCTTGTATCCCAGTTATTCTCTTGTGGTTGTTATTAGGGTTTTGGGATAGAGATTGAGATTTGTATATTCATTATTCTCATAGTGGATTATCTCTAGTTTGCCCCATGGTTTTTACCCTTCACATTGAAGGGGTTTTTCACGTATATCTTGGTGTTCTGTTTGATTGTGTTTCCATTTTATTCCGCTGCGTATTTTGGTCTTCTAGTATTTGTTCCTATACAAATGTTATTCCTGTTTATATCCCCATCAGAGGGTGCATGAATGTCACTTTTGCACAGCAACATCTAAGTCGAGTGTTGCATAGCACAGTCTTGTCTTCACTTCACATCGGGCAAGCAACTCGACCCATCAATCCTTTCACCGACACTTCACTTCGGGCACCCAACTTGACCCATCATAAGGTCGTTGTCCATACGTAGACTAGTAGCTTATCGTCCATCCTAGATAGGTTTTACTTTGGATTTATGGGTCAAACCAAAACATAGTAAACCTAGACTTCTGATGGCACCTACGACAAGGTTTACATGCCTTGCCTCGAGTGTACGGTTGCCTTGTTTGTGCTAATAGGCACTAGCTCATGTGCTTGTGGTTCACGATAATTGTTGTTGTATACTACTGATTGTAGGCTATTACCCGATTATAGGGTTCGACTCTTTTGAAGATATTGGCCCACTACCTGATTTACAATGCATGATATATAGAGCACGCGATCCGCATAACGTAGCTTGCATTGTACAGGCAAGTGGCCTTGTAAACTTGGCTCACGACTTGTATTGTACATATTCACGATATTTCCTTAACAGAGGAGGATTTTTCTTAATAGATTTATGATATTTCTTCATGTAGTTGGAAAGATCTTGACTATTGTTAAGATTATTATCAAGGGAGATCTTGACTATTATCATGCTCTCACAAGACGGTGCTCATGTCAAGGATACCCAATGTGATGAAAATGATTTATGGGTGAGAGGCTTCGTGAGTGAGTCCGCTAGTTGATTAGTCGTATATACATGAGAAACACGTAGTTGATGTTTGACAACTTGTTCTCGTACGAAGTGAAAGTCGATGACTATGTGTTTCATGCATGAGTGAAATACTAGATTGACACATAGGTAAGTGGCTCCGACATTATCACAATATATCGTAGGAGTAGAGGTGATGTTGATACCAAATTCCTTGAGTAGATTTGTAACCTAATTGAGTTCTAAAATAACGGTTGCTATGGCGCGGTATTCAGCTTTGATTGTAGAACATACAACTGTCTTTTTTTCTTAGAACTCCAACTAATTGGATTGGATCTAAGGAAGATAATATACCTTGACATGGATATTCTATCATCAAAATTCCTTACCCAATCAGCATCAACAAAGGCATGGAGATGAAGGGAGAAGTGTTTGTGGAAAAAGAGACAATGATTGAGGGTCCCATGAAGATATCGCAAGATTCGTTTGATTGTAGACCAATAATGTATAATAGATGGTCGATGCATGAATTGAGATAATTTATTGACCACAAATGAGATATTTGAATGGGTGAGAGATAAGTACGGTAAGGAACCAAGGACTTGTCGATATTGAGTTAGGTTTGTAGCAGGGCTTCCATCATATAATTTGAGTGACTCACCAGTAGACATAGGTGTTATAACTGAGTTTGCATCTTGCATGTTCATTTTGGATAATAGATCTTGAATATGTTACTTCCACTCTAAAAAAATAGCTTAATGTTCCCAAATCTTTAAGGGAGAATCGATTTACTAAATGCTTAAAGAATGTCTTGATTTCCATATGATTATTGCCAGTGATAATAATATCATCCACATATACCAGAAGATATATTATAGTACCACTTTGGTGATAGAGAAATAGGGAGGTATCAGACTTAGAGTTGATGAAGTTAATTGATGCAAAAAATGAGCTAAATTTAGTGTACCAAGCTCTTGGAGCATGACGAAGTTCATATATAGCTTTTTGTAGTTTACAAACATACTTTGGATATTGAGGGTAGATGAAGCCAGGAGGTTGTTGCATGAAGACATCATCAGTTAGGCTCCATTGTAAAAAGTCATTGTTAATATCGGGTTGTTGAAAATGTTAGCCTTGTGAGATGGCCAAACTTAGAATAAGATGGATTGTTGTGGGTTTAACACTAAGACATTGATGAAACCCTTTGGCCACTAGACATGCTTTGTATCTGGCAACGGATCCATCTGGGTTCCGCTTAATTCGAAAGACCCACTTACACTCGATGATGTTTTGTGTTGGATGAGAGGGTACAAGGGTCTATGTAGAATTATGGAGGAGAGCATCATATTCTTCATACATGGCTTTACGACAGTATGGAGATTTTTTAGGCTTGAGTAATTGTGATAGGTTCAGTGGTCTCTAACGAGGATGTTGTGATGGTATGTAGGTCAAAGACTTGTCGTGATTTAAAAACACCACTTTTGGAGTGTGTTGTCATTGGATGTTCAAAGGCTATAGGATGTATTATAGGTATGGGCGGTGGAGAGGCACTAATATGGGTTAGGGCAGGCTGAGGGACTTTAGTATCATTGGTCCTAAGAGAGGAGAAAGATAGTGGTTGTGTTTCCAAGGGCATACCTTCAGTTGTAGGAGAATCTTATGAAGAAGAGAGAGGCACAATGGAGGGGGTGAGGAGTTGTTGAGCCGGGAGGAGGAGAGAGAATGGATTCTGAGGAGAAGGACTGGATGGTACTAAGGGAGACTCAGTTGATGGGATTGATGGCGTACTCCAATGATATATATATGATGGAGTTGGTCACATAGTAGGAGACTTAGGATTTTGAAACGAAAAGGTGGTTTCTATAAAAATAACATAATAGGACGTGAAGACTTTTTGAGATTGAGGATCATAGAATTGAAAGACATTATATTTAAGAGAGTATCCAATAAAAATACAAGGCTTGGATTTTGAGTTTAACTTATGTGAGGCATAAGGACGGAGCCATGGATAATATAAACATCCAAACACTTTGAGTTTTTGAATGTTTAGGGATTGTTAGGACCCTTTTTCTAAGCTTTTGAATAATGTTTATTGAGTCTGTTTAGTCCAGTTGTTTATTAAGTCGGTTTGGTTCAGTTAGAGTCAAGTAGAGGTTTATTTAATATTTATTTATTATTAGAGTTCAAGTCCTGATGGACTTTGGGTGAAACTCTATAAATAGGGATGTAACTGCTTCTTTTCAATAATCTATGAAAAATACTATTCTATCTTTTGACAAACCCTAGGAGGCTGATCCCCTCGAAGTGATCAAGGAGGGTCGATCCCCTCGAAGCGATCAAGGAGGCCGATCCCCTTGAAGTGATCATTATCATCCCCATTTCTCCCCTTTTTTCGATGATAAGACTTTAGGGTCTTATCATTTGGTATCAGAGCAGCGATCCTTGGCATTCTCGCATTCTCGCTGCAACGAAGCTATCAAAAAAAAAAAAGAAAGAAAGAAAGAAAGAAAGAGAGAAGAAGCAGCAGCAACCGCAGCCACGCACCCGTGCTTCCCCTGCTTCCGGCCAGCCCACCCGCCGGCCGTCGCTGCTCTCCGGCCAGCAACCGACTCTACCCCACTTCAGGCCAGAGTCCACCGCTGCCTCCCACCCGAGCCACCGCCGCTGTTCCCTGGCCAGGAGACGACGCTGCCAGCGTCCATCCTAGCCCTACTACCGCAACCCGCCTCCCCTTGCGTCGCAGCGCAGCCGCTCGACTCTCCTCCTCGGCGATCGTTGGTGACGCTGCTCCCAACCGCGCCACCACCGTCGCCTCCCAGCCGCAACCCTAGCCGTGCCCCCCCTTGGGTCACAGTCGCCGGTTGCCGCAGCCCCTCGTTGCAACGGTTGCAGAAACAGAGTTCCTCTGTTGCTGCAGCCCCTCGTCGATCGCAGCCGATCCTCCTTGCTCTGCATCTTTTGTAACCAAAACAGGGCAATCACGGGCAACTCATATCTGCTGCCCTTGTTTCTAGCCGTCGCCGTCGCCGTCGTCTTCCAGCCGCTGCTCCCCCGTGCGACGACCGTCGCTCGCCTCCCAGTCGTTGCTCCCGCTCGCTTCCCAGCCGCTGCTCCCCCTTGCTCTGCATCCGTGGTGACCGAAACAGGGCAGTTACCACCGTCGCAGTCGCGGGTCCCCTTGCTGCCGAAGTCACGGATCCCCTTGCTGCTGCGAACGCCAGTTGCCACCACCGTCACCACTGCTGCCCAGCCAGCGATGACGCCGCTCACCGCCCAGCCTGCCACGACCCTCGCTGCCTCCTTCTCCACCGCCGTCGCTGCGCTCCGGCCAGCAACGACTGCTGCTGCCAGCCACCGCAGCCTTCACCTCAACCCCCTCGATCTGCACCGTTGCTGCAGCCCCCTTGCTCTGCATCTTTGCCGCTACCGCCGGTTGCCACCACTGCAGCCTCAACCCCGGCCGCTCCAACGCCACCTCCCTCTTGTTCTGCCTTCGCTGTTGTAGTTGTTGGTTACCATCACCGCAGCCTCAACCCGGCTGCTCAGCGATTGCTTCCTTGGGTCACAGTAGTTACAACCATTGCCTTTCAGCCTCGGCGCTCTCATCTCACACAGTGACAAAAACACAGGGTAGCAACTCTTCCTCTATCGTAGCCACCGCAGCGGCGAGTCCTTGCCGGCGCTGCCCCCAACCACACCACCATCGCTGCCTCCCAGCCCTCAGCAGCAGCAATCCATCCACGCAGCGACTGCAACAAGCATTGTTGCCTCTCACCAGCGCCTCCTTCTGCAGTGTGACAGAAATAGAGCAACGCTGCCTTCCATCCACGCCGTCGCAGCCATCGCAACGGTGAGCCCTTGGCGGTGCTGCCCCAGCCGCACCACCATCGCTGCCTCCAAGCCCTCAGCAACAGCGATCCCTCTACGCAGCGATCGCAACAAGCATCGCTGCCTCCCACGCGGCGATTGTAGCTACATCCCCGCATCCTCGCAGCAACCCTTCATTCCCATAGTGTTGCCACCGACTGCATCACAACAGCAGCACCGAATAGGGCAGTGATTGATGCCCTTGACCAACACCAAAAATAAGAGTTGAGATTACAGATTTGCAGTCTTACGAAATGGCCACCGATAACTCAGTGAAAGCACAAATGGAAGCATTGGAAATTAGAATTGAGAACCGGTTACAAGAAGTACTTAATGATTTCAAAAAGGATTTACTGGGGAGCCTTAGTAAATTTCAACAAGGTGGGAGCTCAAGTTCTACATTGCACAGATCTGGAAATACTAGAAAAGGGCTCCAAGATTTAGACACAATCTACTCGTACATGAAGGTGGATGGGCAGCTTCGATCATTTGGTATCAACGCCAAGGAACGTTGGTGACGTTGCTCCCAGCCGCGCCACCACTGCTGCCTCTCCACCGCCGCCTGCATCCCCTTGGGTCGCAGCCGCAGCCGCCGATTGTCGCCCTCCTCGCGGCGACCGAAACAGGGCAACTCACGGATTGCCCTTGTTCCCAACTACGTCACCACCACTTTTCCCAGCCGCGTCGCCGTCACAACCCTAGCCGTGCCCCCTTTGGGTCGCAGCCGCCGGTTGCCGCAGCCCCTCGTTGTAGCGGTTGCAGAAATAGAGCTTCCTCTGTTACCGCAGCCCCTCGTCGATCGCAGCCACGCCTCGAGCGCTGTCGCCTTCCAGCCGACCCACCACCACTGCCAGCCACCGTGCGACGACTGCTGCTCACCTCCCAGCCGCCGCTCCCCTTGGCTCGGGCGAGAACGACTGCCGCCACTCCCCCTTGCTCTGCCCCCTTGGTGACCGAAACAGGGCAATCCTCTTGCTGCTGCGAACGGTTGCCACCACCGTCGCCGTTGCTGCCCAGCCAGCGATGACGCCGCTCGCCACCCAGCCTGCCACCGTCGATTCCTATTTTCCCTTGCAGCCTCAACCTCGGCAACACCACCACAGCCGCCCTCCAACAACACACGCAGCAAGCTCTTGTGCGGCCGCTTCAACCTCGGCAACGCACGCACCGACTCCTCTCACCGGCGCCTCCTTCCGCAGTGTGACGGAAACAGAGCAACGCTGCCTTCCATTCGTGTCGTCGCAGCCATCGCAGCGGCAAGCCCTTGGCGGTGCTGCCCTAGCTGTGCCACCATCACTGCCTCCCAGCCCTCAGCAATAGCGATCCCTCCACGCAGCGACCACAGCAAGCATCGTTGCCTCCTACGTAGCGAACACAGCTACATCCCTACATCCTCGCAGCAACCCTTCATTCCAATAGTGCTATCACCGATTGCATCACAACAACAGCATCGAGTAGGGCAATGATTTATGCCCTAGTCTTGACACAAAAAACAGGAGTTGAGATTACATATTTGCAGTCTTACGCAATGGCCACTGATAACTCGGTGAAAGCACAAATGGAAACATTGGAAATCAGAATTGAGAACCGGTTACAAGAAGTACTTAATGATTTCAAAAAGGACTTACTGGGGAGCCTTAGTAAATTTCAACGAGGTGGGAGCTCAAGTTTTACATTGCACAGATCTGAAAATACAGGAAAAGGGCCCCAAGATCATGACACAAATTACTCACACATGAAGATGGAATTTCCGAGATGGAAAGATGGAGATCCGACCAATTAGATCTCTGAGGCAGAAATTTTTTTCCGTTTTTACAGAACCCCAGAAGAATCCAAGGTAGAAGTAACCTCAATCCAGCTCGAGGGAGATGCACTCCAGTGGTACAATTGGTATGAAATTTTCCACGGAGTTCCTTTGTGGGAGCAGTTCAAAAGAGGACTTCTTGTTCGCTTTGGCCCATCAGAATATGAGAATGTTGATTGCCAGCTTGCCAAAATTCGTCAGACTTCTGTAGTGTTAGAATATCAAAGTAGATTTGAAAAATTGTCAAATCAAGTTAGAGATTGGTCAAACCGACAACTTCTGGATACATTTATTGAAGGGCTTATTCCAGAGATCCGGTGTGAAGTTAAGGCTCGTCAACCCCGCACTATGATAGATGCGATCTCATTTGCAAATCTACAAGAGAAAAAAATTGGCAAGGAAAGATCAGCAAGGGATTTGTACTATGATGAAAATTGGAGTATGGAGGACCGATGTAAACAAGGGCAACTTCTGATGATTGAGCTAATTAGAGAAGAACCGGAAGTAAAAGAGTTGGACTCCGATCATAAAGGTATGAAAACCGATGAAGATATTGAAGCCATTAAACATATAGTACAAGCATTGGCTGGCTACACTAACCCACAAACTATAAAAATCGGAGGAACTTTGAAGCATCAACCTGTTACTATTTTGATTGATACAGATAGCACTAATAATTTTATGGACAGTAAAGTTGTAGCCCAATTATCCCACCACATTAAAGGCTGTGATATATTCGACGCTGATGGACGGATTTTAACTTATGATAGCAAAGGCCAGGAATTTCTTGCAACGATTACTACACTGAAAGATCGACCTATTGCTTACACTGTAAAAAAGTGGAGACCATACTTACTTGATCAACGAGTTGTGATGTGTTACAGATAGCCTATGACTGAAGTGCTAAAAGACAAGTTTCCCGAGATTGATGCTGCTCAGCCTTGAGGACAAGGCTGATTTGAAGAGGGAGGAACTGTTAGGAACCTTTTTCAGAGCTTTTGAATAATGTTTATTGAGTCTGTTTAGTCCAGTTGTTTATTGAGTCGGTTTGATTCAGTTAGAGTCAAGTAGAGGTTTATTTAATATTTATTTATTATTAGAGTTCAAGTCCTGATGGACTCTGGGTGGAACTCTATAAATAGAGATATAACTACTTCTTTTCAATAATCTATGAAAAATACTATTCTGTCTTTTGACAAACCCTAGGAGGCCGATCCCCTCGAAGCGATCAAGGAGGGCCGATCCCCTCGAAGAGATCAAGGAGGGCCGATCCCCTCGAAGAGATCAAGGAGGGCTGATCCCCTCAAAGCGATCAAGGAGGCTGATCCCCTCGAAGCGATCATTATCATCCCCTTTCTTTTTTACGATCCAAGATTTAGACACAATCTACTCGAACAGTACTATACCAAATGATAAGACCCCAAAGTCTTATCGTAGGCTCTGATCCCAAATGATAAGACCCTAAAGTCTTATCGTAAAAAGAAGAAGAGAAAGGGGATGATCACTTCGAGGGGATCGGCCTCCTTGATCGCTTCGAGGGGATCGGCCCTCCTTGATCGCTTCGAGGAGATCGGCCCTCCTTGATCACTTCGAGGGGATCGGCCTCCTAGGGTTTGTCAAAAGATAGAATAGTATTTTTCCTAGATTACTAAAAAGAAGCAGTTACATCCCTATTTATAGAGTTTCACCCAGAGTCCATCAGGACTTGAACTCTAATAATAAATAAATACTAAATAAACCTCTACTTGACTCTAACTGAACCAAACCGACTCAATAAACAACTGGACTAAACAGACTCAATAAACATTATTCAAAAGCTTAGAAAAATGGTCCTAACAGTTCCTCCCTCTTCAAATCAGCCTTGTCCTCAAGGCTGAGCAGCATCAATCTCGAGGAGGTTCTCTTTCAGCACTTTAGCCATAGACTATCTGCAACGCATCACAACCTGTTGATCAAGTAAGTATGGTCTCCAGTTTTTGATAGTGTAAGCAATAGGTCGGCCTTTCAGTGTAGTAATCATTGCATGAAACTTTTGGCCTTGTATAATCAATTTTATCTTTGAACCTTTGCTATCACAAGTGAAAATCCGCCCATCAACGATCTTTACTTCAAATCTGGCATAGTCTTCAATGTGGTGGGTCAATCGGTCAACAGTCTCACTGTCCATAAAATTGTTAATGCTACCAATATCAATCAAAACTATAGCAGGCTGTTGTTCCAGAGTTTCGCCAACTTCCAGAGTTTGCGGGTTAGAGTAGTCGGCTAATGCATGCATTGTATGTATGGTAGGTCCAACATCTTCATTAGAATTTATACCTTCATGATCGGAGTCCAACTCTTCTGCTTTCGGTTCCGCTTTCGGTTCCGCTTTCGGTTCCTCTCTAATTGGCTCAATCATCATATGTTGCCTTTGTTTACATTGGTGCTCCATACTCCACTTGTCATCATAGTGCAAACCCTTTACTAATCTTTAATTGAGTTCTTCTTGGGTTAGTCTTCGAGTGTCAAGACTTTGGTTGGGAATAGATAGGGCTGGTAGCTTACTAATCATCTGGTTCTTGTCACTTCTGTTTCCATGATTTTCTATGTTGATTTTTTTCTCATATAGATGTGCGAATGAGATCGCAGCTATCATAGTGCGAGGTTGACGAGCCTTAACTTCACACCGGATCTCTGGAATAAGACCTTCAATAAATGTATCCAGAAGTTGTCGTTCTGACCAATCTCTAGCTTGATTTGATAATCTTTCAAACTTACTCTGATATTCCAAAACTGTAGAAGTCTGACAAATTTTTGAGAGCTGTCCATCCACCTTCATGTATGAGTAGATTGTGTCACAATCTTGGGGCCTTTTTCCTGTATTTTCAGATCTGTGCAACGTAAAATTTGAGCCCCCATTTTGTTGAAATTTGCTAAGGCTCTCCAGTAGGCTCTTTTTGAAATCATTAAGTGTTTCTTGCAGTCGGTTCTCAATTCTGATTTCCAATGCTTCCATTTGTGCTTTCATCGAGTTATCAGTGGCCATTGCGTAAGACTGCAAATCTGTAATCTCATCTTCTATTTTTGGTGTCGGTCAAGGGCATCAACACTGTCGATGCGAAGTTGCCGAGGAGGTGGACACCAAGGGCAATGCTACTATCGCTGCGTTGGAGGAAGAGTAGCTGTACTATTTCTATCGCTATTGCTGAGGGCTTGGAGGCAGCAATGGTGGTGCGGCTGGGGCAGCACCGCCAAGGGCTCACTACTGCGATGGCTGCGACGACGCGAATGGAAAGCAGCGTTGCTTTGTTTCTATCACACTGCGGAAGGAGGCGCTGGTGAGAGGAGTCGGTGCATGCGTTGCCGAGGTTGAAGCGGCCGCACAAGAGCTTGCTGCGTGTGCTGTTGGAGGGCGGCTGCGGTGGTGTTGCCGAGGTTGAGGCTGCAGGGGAAAATAGGAATCGACGGTGGCAGGCTGGGCAGCGAGCGGCGTCGTCACTGGCGGGGCAGCAGCGGCGACGGTGGTGGCAACCGTTCGCAGCAGCAAGAGGATTGCCCTGTTTCGGTCACCAAGGGGGCAGAGCAAGAGGAGTGGCGGCGGTCGTTCTCGCCCTAGCCAGGGGGAGCGGCGGCTGGGAGGCGATCAGCGGTCGCCGCACGGTGGCTGGCAGTGGTGGTGGGTCGGCTGGAAGGCGACGGCACTCGAGGCGTGGCTGAGATCGACGAGGGGCTGCGGAAACAGACGAAGCTCTGTTTCTACAACCGCTGCAAGGAGGGGCTGCGGCAACCGGCGGCTGCGGTGCCGGCGGTCCTTCTCGCTCGAGCGAGATGGGGACACGAGGAGAAGAGGTCGCTGGCCGGGTGATCGAGCGGCGGCGATGCGGCTGGGAAAAGTGGTGGTGACGCGGCTGGGAACAAGGGCAATCCGTGAGTTGCCCTGTTTTGGTCGCCGCAAGGAGGGCGACAATCGGCGGCTGCGGCTGCGACCCAAGGGGATGCGGGCGGCGGTGGAGAGGCAGCGGTGGTGGCGCGGCTGGGAGCAGCGTCACCAACGATCGCCGAGGAGGAGAGGTCAAGCGGCTGCGCTGCGACGCAAGTGGAGGCGGGCGGCGGCAGTAGGGCTAGGATGGACACTGGCAGCGTCGTCTCCCGGCCGGGGAACAGCGGCGGCGGTGGTCGCCGGCCGGAAAGCAGCGGCGTCGGTGGAGAAGGCAGTGGTGGTCGGTGGCCGGAAGCAGAGCTTCCTTCTCACGGTGGTGGTAAGTGGCCGCCGGCTTCAACCTTTGTCAAACGATCTCTTTCTCCGTTTTCTTTTTTTTTAGATAGCTATGGTAATACTGCAACGAGAACGCCAAGGATCGCTGCTCTGATACCAAATGATAAGACCCCAAAATCTTATCGTAGGCTCTGATACCAAATGATAAGACCCTAAAGTCTTATTAGGCTCTGATACCAAATGATAAGACCCTAAAGTCTTATCGTAAAAAAGAAGAAGAGAAAGGGGATGATCACTTCGAGGGGATCGGCCTCCTTGATCGCTTCGAGGGGATCGGCCCTCCTTGATCACTTCGAGGGGATCAGCCTCCTAGGGTCTGTCAAAAGACAAAATAGTATTTTTCATAGCTTACTAAAAAGAAGCAGTTACATCCCTATTTATAGAGTTTCACCCAGAGTCCATCAGGACTTGAACTCTAATAATAAATAAATACTAAATAAACCTCTACTTGACTCTAACTGAATCAAACCGACTCAATAAACAACTGGACTAAACAGACTCAATAAACATTATTCAAAAGCTTAGAAAAAGGGTCCTAACAGTACTATTCTGTCTTATCATTTGATAATTAGAATTTATACCTTCATGAAAAATACTATTATGTCTTTTGACAAACCCTAGGAGGCCGATCCCCTCGAAGTGATCAAGGAGGGTCGATCCCCTCGAAGCGATCAAGGAGGGCCGATCCCCTCGAAGTGATCAAGGAGGCCGATCCCCTCGAAGTGATCATCCCCTTTCTCTTCTTCTTTTTTACGGATCAAGGAGAATTGAAGCTGACTCTTTTCTACTTTCCAAAAATGTAGTTTCATGGAAATCCAGTGGCCCAGTATTCTGTCCGTAAAAAAGACCCCTTTTGCTCAATATGCTCAAACATTTTTCGCTTATATGACTCAAATGCATATGTCATAATTTGGTGATGTTAGAATCAGACAATGATGATGACGAGACTGCAACCGAGCCTTTGACAATTGTTCCCTACAAAATATACAAGCTATCAGACCTACAAGCTTTCATAACAATAAGAGCACTTTTAGAAACTTTCATAACTTCACTTTCAGCTGTGTATTTACACTCAAGAGCCTCTATGGAGGCCTAAAGAGATAAGATTCTTTTTTAAATCAGGAATATGTCTAACATTAGTGAGCATCCTCACAATAATATCATGCATTTTAATTCGGATTGTGCCTCTACCAACAACATCACACGCGGCATTATTGCCGATTAAAACAATTCCACCATTTCAAGATTCATATGTAGAAAACAAATTTCTATTAGGATACATGTGATAAGAACAACCCGAATCTAAAATCTATTCATTTTTAGACATTGTCTTATCATCAGTAGCAAAGAAAATATTTCCAACATTCTCATCAGTTGCTACACTAGCTTTAGCGGACTTAGTAGTTTTCTTAATAATTTTTCCCTTTTGCTTTAATTTATTTTTTAATTTAAAGCAATCAGCCTTAATGTGCCTCATTTTATGACAATATCTACACTCCAAATTTCTGTCTGGATTTAGATCTACAATTGTCAAATTTTCTTTTATTCGTTCTACCCTTGAGAACCAGACCCTCAGCCTGATTCCTTCTACTTTCCCTAGTGATATCCTTGTCTATCTGCTCCTTCGATTTTAGTGCAGATTTAATTTCCTGATACGAAATTCTTTCTTTTTCATAAATCATAGTATTATGGAAATACTTAAAGGATTGGGGAAGAGAACACAAAAGTAACAGAGTCTTATCCTCGTCATTAAATTTCGCATCTGTATTCTCCAAATCCATAACTAAGGAATCAAATTTATTAAGATGTGAGAGTATAGATGTACCTTCAGTCATCCGAAATATATATAAACTCTGCTTCAAGTAGAGACGATTCTCCACTATCCTCTTCAAATACAAGGCTTTAAGCATGTCCCACATGCTCTTAGCCGTAGTCTCCATAGCTACCTTCCGTAAAACCTTGTCAGAGAGATTTAGTATTAGGATCGGGGTCGGCACTAAGAGTGGGGGTGAATTAGTGCAGCGGAAAGATTACATCTCGATTAAAACTTCATTCGATAAAAATCGTTTCCGACGAAAACCTTTTTGTAAAGATCTTATTAACTTGAAACTCGTTTGTAAATGTATTGAAAGCAATAAGTGATTAAAGAGGTTTGCAATAAAGATAAATAGCATAAATATAAATGCAAACCAGATTTTAGAGTGGTTCGGTCAACATGACCTACATCCACTTTCGGCTTCCTCCTCCGACGAGGTCATCGGCATCCATTAGAGGCCTTCCTTCAATAGGCAAAGGCCAATCACCTTTTACAACTTAATTCTTCTTTTACCGGGTTTAGGAGATAACCCTTACACCCCCCACTCACTCCTCTCTCAATATATTCTAACACTTAGAACTTTGAGAGGAGCTCACACAAGATTGCAGTAGTGTTTCTATACTTTTTTACTCTCAATACTTGTGTGCTTTGACTAGGGAAGAGAGGGGTATTTATAGGCTTCAAGTTGATTCAAACTTGGAGCCTAAAACTTTCCCATTCTGGATTCCGTGGGCATAGGCAGTACCACCGCCTACGCTGTGTCACAGACAAACTTCTAAACAGGATGTTCATGCTTTGTACAGCATGTAGAGGGACGACCGAAGGCTTAATAGTCCCATTTTAGTTAGCTTGGTGGCCGCTTTAGGCTTGTAAATAAAGGTTATGTCATGTGGACATGTGTGAGAGATTTTCGGTCTGTAATGGATCATTTTACCCTTTGTTGTGCAACTGTTCAGAGCTTATAAAGTATGTTTATAATTTACATTGTCTATGAAGTGTTTTTGGAGATGTTTGCTTGTGGATCCCGAGTAAGGCGTTTTCTCTATCATGTTCTATCTTTTGTGGGTCCTAAGGGACCATGGGAGGCTTCGGGGAGGCTGACCTTTGCGGACGGACATGCAAGGGTGCCGCATGACTTAGGCTAAACCAGCTAAGTCCATGACAGATGGTATCAGAGCGGGACAAGCACTCATAGAAACACTTAGCATGCAAATGTGGGGGACCTAGCAGGGCTGCATTGAGGGCAATCAGCACACGCGTGACCGTTTGGGGGAAAACGGGCATGGAGATGTAGGAAAAAGGAGTCACTCGGAGGAGCGGGCATCTGAGATTGGCATTCAGAGGAATAGCCAACCCTTTGCGCAAGAGGCACCACGAGAACAGACAAGCTTGGAAGAATGCAAAGCGCACAAAGGTTGGGATGGTTGAGTTTGAGCTACGACTCAACGTTGACAATTATACTTGATGGTGCTCAAGGCAAACGAGGCGCTTGGTAAAGGATGAGACCATCCAAGGTGGAATGAGTTGCTCAGCGACCAAAAGAGTTGTGTAAAGCTCACAGAGGTGAGGGAAATTGCTAACTCAAAGAATTCGGTACTCATACATGGGCTTGTATGCAGATGATGGAATGTTCATGGCCATCCCAAGGCGACCGAAACTCGGTGTCATGTTGCATTGAAACTTTCTCTTCGACATGTGAAGGATACGTCAATAGGAGGCTGAAGTGTGCAACGAGTTCAGCATGTTGCTAGGCCTTGAGTGGTGCAGAAGGGGCTGTATGTGCTAGTCATAGGTGCCCAGCAAGCCAATCACGTGAGTGATGGCACGTGTGACTTAATATAGAATCTTTTTGCTTATTATATTTTGGTATATATCACTTTATAACTATTGCATAAATGCATACATATATTGTGATGTCCTTGGATTTGTGCAATGGGAATCGGATCGTGATAAGGTCATGATAGTGAGATCGATTCACCTTTAAACATATATCCTAAATAATCCCGGTCATAGGTTACTCGAGAGGGATATCGTGATAACCGGACAGACTGGTGTGTTGTATACCCGTCCATATGATGGATGCAGCTGGTCTCATAGCTGCTTGTGTAGGGACACTAGAGATACAGTACAGGTGCTCATTGGAGAATGAGTTCACTGATTGATCCGCTTACGGAATGCTGGATGGTTGATGATGCCTTATTGTCAGACAGCGATTTCGTAGTCCTAGTGGTGTATCTGGTCCTTAGACTTGAGACACCAAGGATGTCCTATATGAGTGCTCCACTCTTTGATACCAGACTTATAGGTTTGGCTGCCCTAGATCTAGTATAGTTGGTCATTGGGAGTGTTAGTCGACCTTACGAGGGCTATTGAGTGTCGATAGAGGATCATCCACTATCGGCGTCATGAGAGGAATATCCCATGTGTTCTTACTCAGACAAATCCCTGGCCAGGGTCATTCGGGTTGAGAGAGAAAGAGTTCTCCGAGAGAATCCGATTAGAGCGAGACTCGAGAAGAAACCGTATGGGTCTGACAACACCATGCTCTATATACGGTCTCTGGGATATTAGATGGATGAGGGACTATAGGTACACAGTAACTAAGGACAGACAGGTCCAATGGATTGGATTCCCCTATATCGTCTGGGGACTATGGCGTAGTGGCCTAGTATGTCCGTAGTCAATGAGTCGAGTGAATTATTACAGAGATAATAATTCAATGAGTTAGAAAGAGTTCTGACAGGTATGACTCACGGCCAGCTCGATATTAGGCCTAGAGGGTCACACACATATGGTAGGCATTGCGATAAATAGAGGTTCGGATATGAGATATTCGACGGAGCCCTTGTCTTATTGGATGCAGATCCAATACCCACTAGGGGAGGACCCATTAGGGTTTGACAGGGGACCTCTATAAATAGGAGGGATTCAGAGCCCCATAGGCAAGAGAGCTTTTGTTTGCCTTTTCCTATTCTCCTCTCCATCTCCACCTCTGAGTAGGCCTGGAGTTTTGAGGAGCGTCGTCACAACCCTGTTGTGTGGATCACCGCTAGAGAGGAGGACGCTTGACCTCCTTCACCCTCTCCTAAGGATCTGCAAGGAAACATGGATATACGATCTCCCTAGGTAACATAATCTACTCTATACGCAGTTTCATGTTTCACGGATTTTTGCGTACCAATCTTCGCACGACGACGAACATCTCTTTGGGAATCGGGGATTTTGTTTTCTTGTTCTTCCGCTGCACATGTGATGTTGCCCCCAAGGATTTCCCAACAGTATGGATGTGGAGTCACAATCTAGCAAGTGTGTTTGCAAGAGGCAGAACAATGCACAGTTTGTTCAGCAGATCGGAGTAGTCCAAGAGGATGGTGGTCTCCGAAACGAAGAGAGATGTTACTTAAACGGGACAGTTATCCAGGAGGGATAAGTCCTGGCTCTCTAGAGGGAGAATTATGTGGGATAGACCTCACATGTTGATGAGGAGTACCTCAACAAACAACAACTCCACGAAACTCAATGGATTGAGCAAGCGGCGAGGAGTCGTCGCATGATCTCGCTCGAGAGAATGCATTGGTGAATGCATTGCGAGATCCAGTAGGGGAGCGACCCAAAGCAACACAAATGAAGGCACACTTGGAGTCGATATGGAGATCGGACTCAAGGGAGGGCTGACCCATGGAATGGTGGGCATAAGGGCCACCATCAACTCAATGCAAAAACGAGGAGCGGAGCAACTTAGGTGTAACTTGGCGAAGTACCCAAGCCGCATGAAGGGAGCCAGTATAGAAGATGAAACATGGAGTGGAGGCATAGTACTTTCCTTGGACAAAGGTCAAGGACATGAACTCTTGTAGAGGCAAGAGCAGGATCATATTGTTCCATGGGTCATTCATTCTGATGGAGACTCATCTTGCATGGTGCCAAAGACGAAGGGAACTTCTAGGCACATGCACCTTATCTCGGAGGAGCATTCGATGGAGGAACTAAGGTGAATCAATTTACAGAGGCGAAGTTAGGTTCAGAAGGCCTTAGCACGGGGCAAGAGGACGTAGAGGCGAGTACTCTTGAAGAATATGCCACAATGTTGCCATTCAAGTTACTATAAAAGAAGCAGTGCGCAGCGAAGATTGTGCTGGTAGGGTTAGAGGCCCAGGATCTAGACAATGGTGTACTAATTATAGCAAAGTCGGGGGACTTCGGGAGCTACTAGGCAACGGACTGTCCTAGAGCAGTGCTTCATCTAGGTATGACCCAAGAGTGGGTGGATGAAGGTTGATTCCTAAAGGAGCGAACAAAATCGAAGGTGGAAGATACCCTGCGATGTATTGGCAAAGGCCACACATGAAGGGTTCACAATTCGAGTTCATCTCACAAGGATCATAATGCAATAGAGATGTCACCAGGAGGCGACATGGTACAGCAGATCGTCGTGGAACAGTTCGTGGCAATGCAATACACACGAAATTGTCCCGTGAGGGACTAGATCATACGGAGGTATGATCGGGAGCTACTGGAAGCTCCACTTCGGTGAACAACACGACATCAAAAAGGGCTATGGATTCCAGGAGTGAAGGCCATGGTACCGCAGAGGCAGGTCTTCTGTGCGTGCATCGAAATTTACATCGGATGAAAGCCTTGGTCAGCAGCATATAGGAGTTGTGTTCCACCAATGCAAGTACCAGTAAGTCCCATGGGAGGGACTTGATCATGTAGAGGTATGATTAAAGCAATTGGAGAGTTGGACAGCTCCAGAGCCCATATTCGCTTAAGGGAGCCCAACAAGTCAGAGGACAAGGTCGAGTAAGCGAACGTTGCTACCAAGGAAGCTAAGGAGAACAGAATTAATGCAAACCCTACAACGTGATGGCAGAGGCCATGCATGAGAGTTGCAGTCTGTCTTTCCATCGACCAAAGGGAGTTTCTTGGATAACACAGATATGTTGAAGTAGGGGGTCGAAAGGGGCAAGGAAGCGACGACGAATATAGAGGGACTTAGCTACACAAAATCAAGCATAAGTTAGAATGGAGGTGGACTCAGATGAGTGCCACAGAGACATATCTACTAATTATGAAGAAAAGGGATGCAGATGTGAGGCGACGGATAGTAGGGTCATGGGCATGGCAACGCCATGGTACCACAGAGGCGGGACTTCTACGAAAGTCATTGATCTCTTGCTCTCATGGAGGGAGAGGACTTGATCGTGAAAGGGGCCGAGGAGGCGGAGCATGCAGAGGCAAACTCTAAGTACCGTGACAAGGCTGAAGGGCAGAGGCCAAAGAACTTCGTAAGACCGGTATCAACGAGTTTCTCATCAAGATAGCCGAAAGTGAAGGACTTCGGGTCATGCAAGAGTGCATGACCAAGGAATGAAGTAGGCAATATGTCGTGCTATACCTTCACTACTCAGGGGAGTAGGTGGCAGGGTTGATGGAAAAGACGGTACAATCCCAGAGGCGACCAAATCTATTAGAGAATTACTCCAAGTTGGGGTGAAAACTTCCTATATTCCAGAAGTTCGATGGCATTGAGAAGGTGAATCACAGTAGCTAACTTAACACAAGGAGTGCAAACACTTCAAGTGCTTCAGAAGTGTGACCAAAGAGTAGGCGAAGGCCAGTAATTAGCTCGATGCATGGAGTACAATCTCGAGGAGGCGGGCGAAGTCAAGTAACCTTTGCCTTCTCAACTCTTAAGAGAATGGGTAAAACCGAGTACCCCAATTCTCTTATATATCCAATAGAGGAGCTCTGCATATGTTCAAAGATCTTTCGAAGATAATGGAAGACAATAGTTGTCAAATGCTCACCAATAGTGATCAGTGTTACTGAGAGTAGATTGTCTGCTTCATTTCCCAATGAAATGCCAATCGAAAGTGAAAGTGATGCGAACCTACTTGGAAGTGACAACTAAGTGAAAGAAGAGTCAATGAGCAAATTTTGTGGAGGAAGGACCCAAAACTTCAGAAGTTTACGAGACGATGCTCGTTAAAGCTCCAATAAGCATCCACCCAATTCAAGCAGCATGAGGCATTTAAGAGACTGGCATAGTAACGATGGTCGTTTCCTTTATCTGGAGGATTCGTAGGAACCAATAGAGATCAACACAACTCAGCCAACCCCACACTAGAGTCAGAGTCATTGGCGAGTTGAAGAAACATGGCGGATCAAAGGTTCGACAACTCAAAAATAGTAACGGAGAGCAGTTGGGAGCCAAGAGGCACATTACAGTTGGAGCAGAAGATTGAAGACTCAGCCAAGGTGAGGAGTTGCAGTGTCGACAAAGGCTTCGACGAGGACGTCGAAGAATGTCGAATGAATAAGTGGAGGAGAATATCACGGACAAACTTCTAAACAGGATGTTTGATGTAATGCTTATGTATGTCCGTGTCTTTTGGTATATTCATGCTTTGTACATCATGTAGAGGGATGACCGAAGGCTTAATAGTCTCATTTTAGTTAGGTTGGTGGCCGCTTTAGGCTTGTAAATAAAGGTTGTGTCATGTGGACACGTGTGAGAGATTTTTGATCTGTAATGGATCATTTTACCCTTTGTTGTATAACTGTTCAGAGCTTGCAAAGTCTGTTTGTAATTTGCATTGTCTATGAAGTGTTTTCAGAGATGTTTGCTTATAGATCCCGAGTGAGGCGTTTTCTCTATCTTGTTCTCTCTTTTGTGGGTTCTAAGGGACCATGGGAGGCTTCGGGGAGGCTGATCTTTGCGGACGAACATGCATGGGTGCCGCACGACTTAGGCAAAACTAGCTAAGTCCATGACAACTGGGCGGTACCACTGCCTAGTGTTAGTGTGACGCTGACACTGCCCTGGGCGATACCACCGCCTAGGTTTGGCGGTACCACAGCCTAGGGGATAGTGTTGGGCAGCACCACCGCCTAGCACCCTACCATGGGTGGTACAATCGCTCAAACTGGTGGTACCATCGCCTGACACAGTCTCGAAGACTATGCCACGATGGTGAGACTTCTTGGGGCACTGTTTGAGCTTCTTATTGGGCCCAACATAATTCTTACATGGGCCTATTTGGCCCCTAATTGGGTTGGCCCAAATCCAAGCCCAATTACGTGCTAACTATGAAATCCTAAGACATTTGCTAAGCTAAATATAAATGCAAACAAGATTTTAGAGTGGTTCGGTCAACGTGACCTACATCCACTTTTGGCTTCCTCCTCCGACGAGGTCACCGATATCCACTAGAGGCCTTCCTTCAATAGGCGAAGGCCAATCACCTTTTACAATTCAATTCTCCTTTTACCGAGTTTAGGAGATAACCCTTACACTCCCACTCACTCCTCTCTCAATCTATAATAACACTTAGAACTTTAAGAGGAGCTCACACAAAATTGTAGCTGCGTTTCTATACTTTTTTAATACTTGTGTGCTTTAACCAGGGATGAGAGGGATATTTATAGGCTTCAAGTTGATTCAAACTTGGATTCTAAAACTTTCCCATCCCGAACTCCCTGGACACGAGCGGTACCACCGCCTAGGTCTATCGGTACCACCGCCTAGGGGGCAGTGCTGGGCAGCACCACTACCTAGCACCCTGCCATGGGTGGTACAATCGCCTAGACTGGTAGTACCATCGCTTGACACAGTCTCGAAGACTGTGCCATAATGGTGAGACTTCTTAGGGCACTGTTTGAGCTTCTTATTGGGCCCAACACAATTCTTACATGGGCCTAGTTGGCCCCTAATTGGGTTGGCCCAAATCCAAGCCCAATTATGTGCTAACTATGAAATCCTAAGACATTTGCTAAGCTAAATATAAATGCAAACAAGATTTTAGAGTGGTTCGGTCAACGTGACCTACATCCACTTTCGGCTTCCTCCTCCGACGAGGTCACCGATATCCACTAGAGGCCTTCCTTCAATAGGCGAAGGCCAATCACCTTTTACAATTCAATTCTCCTTTTACCGAGTTTAGGAGATAACCCTTACACTCCCACTCACTCCTCTCTCAATCTATAATAACACTTAGAACTTTGAGAGGAGCTCACACAAGATTGCAGTAGCATTTATATACATTTTACTCTCAATACTTGTGTGCTTTAACTAGGGATGAGAGGGGTATTTATAGGCTTCAAGTTGATTCAAACTTGGAGCCTAAAACTTTCCCATCTCGGATTCCCCGGGCACGGGCGGTACCACCGCCTACGTTGGGTGGTACCACCGCTCAGTGTCAGTCTGACGCTGACACTACCCTAGGCGGTACCACCGCCTAGGTTTGGCGATACCACCGCCTAGGTCTAGCAGTACCACCGCCTAGGGGGTAGTGCTGGGTAGCACTACCACCTAGCACCCTGCCATGAGCAGTACAACCACCCAAACTGGTAGTACCACCGCCTGATATAGTCTCGAAGACTGTGCCATGACGATGAGACTTCTTGAGGCACTGTTTGAACTTTTTATTGGGCCCAACACAATTCTTACATGGGCCTAGCTGGCCCCTAATTAATTGGCCCAAATCCAAGCCTAATTATGTGCTAACTATGAAATCCTAAGACATTTGCTAAGCTAAACAAGTCCCTATGTCTATTCTTCCGGCGAGCTTTCAGCAAACTTCCGATGATCTCTCGGTAATGTTCCAGCGGACTCCTGGCAAGCTCCTGGACTTCATGACGATCTTCTTGACGAGTTCCGATGAGCTTCTTTGGCAAGCTCTGAGACTTCTCGGCTAGTTCCTCCAGAACTTTTGACGAACGTCCGGACTTCTGATGAACTCTTGAACTCCCAACGAAGTTGTGTCCTTGACTCCGTGACTTCATTTTGCTTCATGCCTTGCTATTGTAGTTAATCCTGCACATGTAAAAACATACTTCGATCTAGACAATTAATATTAAGCATTAATCAAGTTGTCCGGTATGTTATTGGTCTTTTGATGCTTCATCTGATTCTTCGGCGCATCGTCCTCTCTTACGGCCTATTGCCCAATTAGCAAGTTGACTTCGCAACTTCGATATCCTTGGTGCAATATCCACTCTTCTTGGCCCGATGCCTGAATCTACGTCCCGAAGCCTTCTATCGATGCGTCGACCGATCCACTAGTCCGACGTCCAATCTTCTAACATGTTTTCCCCCGGCACAATATGATTCTTCCTGTTTTAATTGTCTCATTTTGATCGAAGCATCCTGTGTCACTCAAAATGTAGATTAAAATTATAAACACATATCAATTGGTTTCATCATCAAAATACAAGATTTAATAATCTTCCAATTTTTTATGATGACAACCAATTGATGATGGAGTTAACCTTAGCTCCCGGAGTTTAAATAAACTCCTCCTATCAATATGCCTTATTGATAGAAACTCTTAGATTCAAAAATCCAAGCAACATGTCATGATCAAATCATGCATAGCATCAACATACTTCTCCCCCTTTGTTATTAACAAAAAGGAGAAGTCCAACTATTCATGTGTTTGGAAATATAAGTTCAACTCATTGCATGATAAACATAATCTCTATTTTTATCATCATGCAAGCTAGCAAAAATTTAGCAAATGCTATATCATATTAGAACATGCAAGCTATCAAGTTTTAGATATGCAAGTTTTACAATATACAAGCTAGCAAATTTAAAGATGTACAAGTTGGCATATTTGCTTTTCTTTGCGATGTTTAAGATATCATTTCTTTATAATGTTCAAGATAGCAAGTTCTACATCATGCTAGCTAGCAAATTAGAGATGTTCAAGAAAGCAACACTTGCTTCTTGAAATATACAAGTTGCAAGCTAGCAATTTTTTGCTTCCTTTGCAATGTTTGAGCTAGCAATTTTGGTTCAATTGCAAAGTGCAGATTAGCATGTTTTGCATCTTAAGATAGGTGAGATAGCACTTTTGGTATGCAAATTTATAATATGCAAGCTATCAAATTTTACACATAAAAAAGTTAGCAAATTTTACATCTTTTGAGATGTGCAAGATGGACTATTTTGCCTCTTTTTGAAATGTGTAACTTGGCAAACATTGCTTCTCTTGAGATTTGCAAGATAACACTTCTTACTTCCTTTTTGAGATTAGCAAGCTAGCAAGTTTGCCTCTTTTCCAATTGTGCAAGCTAGCAATTTGCTTTCTAGTAAGTTTTGCTCCCCCTTTGTCATTGTCAAAAAGAAGGGAATAACAATACAATAGTGTAATTTATTTCCCATTAATATAATCTTTAAATCATGACAAGGGTAAGTATCAATCTTATTTGTGCATCATTATATTTTCAATTTAAAACAAGCACATTTTCAAAACGTTACAATTCATTTTACATGCACTATATCGAAAAATAAATCAATCAACATTATGAGCATATCATAGATGATACTAAAATATTAAAAATTTTAAGCATTTATCAACATGTTGATCATGATACCAAACATTCATCATTTAAAACATTCATGATATACATCATATGCATCACATACATCATCATAATAAAAAATAAATATTGCATATATCATTCCATCACATAGAGAATATCAAGAAGAATCATAGTATGAAAAATCTTGATTCATAGAAAAATATCATGTATCGTAAAAAAGTTCATAGAAAAATTCATAGAAATCAAGATGATGATATAGATGAAGACATTCCTAAAGCAAAAAGATGTCACGTAAATGATCTCGATTAATGTATAATATCTCTCAATTCTTTATGAATCATAAAAATTATAATTTCAAAAAATCATGATTCATTTCAATAAATTTCAATAAGAAGATACAAGAACACATAGTAGGAGATCTTGATTCATAAATGATTTCAAGTTATAACTCATGAGAAATCATGATTTCAATAAAAATCATTAAATTCAAATTATCAAAATCATCAAAATCCCAACATTACTTTCAAGAGATTCAAAATGGCATAAATAATTTTATTGGTCTTTTAGTGAAAAATCGATAAGATAGAGAAAAAGAAAAAAATTTAAGAAAAATTCTTTCCTCCTTTTGTTTCAACTCATTAATTGATTTCATACATGCTTGTTCTTTTTTTTTTTTATGCCAAATCTATCATTATTCATTAACGTCGAAAAAGATCTTTCAAAAGATTGCAAAGTTCGATAATGACAAAAATCATCATGCATTACTTCAAATCAAATATGATTTTATTTAATAAAAATCGAGAAATAATATGGAAATCAACATGAAACACATTTATTTTTAAAATATTCATCATGATGAGGCATCTAGGCCAAAGAAACCATTAAACATAAAGCATATTCATTCATCATGGTTTCAAAACATCATTATGTCATCAAGCATGATTTCATATTTTCAATCAAAATTATTTTATTTGTTTAACATAAAATATACAATTGTCATGATTATTTGTAAAATCATTGGAAAGGTAAACATGATCCAATTTTATTTTTGTATTTTCATTAAACATGTAATTAAATAAAAATATTTAATTTTCTTAAACTAAATTAAAAATAAGTCATGAGAAATATTATGTAATTTCAAAATAAACTAAAGGCTTTTTTATTACCTCAACGTCGAAGGTTGTTAAAGCGTAGTTTGCCACCTCGCCTTTGTTGATTTTCTCCTTGTCTTTGGAGGAGCTCGATTCATCCCACTTTGTATTTTTCTTCTTACGTTTAAAGCAAGTAGTTGCGTTCTTTTTATTCTTGTTCTTTAATTCTTGTTTCATGAATTTTTTAAATTTCTTAGTGAGTTGTTCATATTCACCATCTCTTGAGCTTATGCTCGAGTGGTCTTCAAATGTTCTAAGTTCAAAATCCTTCCTGTTGTTTAGAATGTGGTTCCCAAGTTCTTTATATACATTGCACGTCATTTCATAGGTCATTAAAGACCGGATAAGTTCTTCGAGAGGAAAATGGTTCAAATCTTTTGATTCTTGTAAAGCCTTTATTTTTAAATCCCAAGTTTTAGAAAGTGAACGTAAAACTTTACTAACAAGTTCAAAATTCAAAAAAGTTTTACCAAGAGCTTTTAGACTATTGACGACATCCGTAAAACGGGTGTGTATGTCTCAAATAGTCTCTCTTGGTTCCATACGAAACATCTCAAAATCATGTATTAAAAAATTAATTTTTGAATCTTTAACTTTGTTAGTCCCTTCATGAGTGATTTCAAGAGTGCGCCAAATATCGAAGGCTATTTCATACAAAGAAACCCGATTAAACTCTGTTTTATCTAAGGCACAAAATAAGGTATTCATAGCCTTAGCATTTAATGAAAACGTCTTCTTCTCTAAATCATTCTAATCTTTCAATAGAACAAAAGACCTTTTAATACCATATTCGACAATGTACCATAAATTCGAATCCAAAGAAAGCAAGAAAACTCTCATTCGAGTTTTCCAATAAGTGTAGTCCGTCCCATTGAAAAAGTAAGGATAAATGAGAGAGTGACCCTTTTGAAAGCTGAAAAAAGCCATTTCTATTTAGGTGTTAAACCAAATTAGAAAACCGTGGCTCTAATACTAATTGTTAGGATCAGGGTCGGCACTAAGAGGGGGGGTGAATTAGTGCAGCGAAAAGATTACGTCTCGATTAAAACTTCGTTCAATAAAAACCATTTCCGACAAAAATCTTTTCGTAAATATCTTATTAACTTGAAACCCGTTTATAAATGTATTGAAAGTAGTAAGCGATTAAAGAGGTTTATAGTAAAGATAAATAGCACAAATATAAATGCAAACCAGATTTTAGAGTGATTCGGTCAACATGACCTACATCCACTTTCGATTTCCTCCTCCGACGAGGTCACCAGCATCCACTATAGGCCTTCCTTCAATAGGCGAAGGCCAATCACATTTTACAACTCAATTCTCCTTTTACCGGGTTTAGGAGATAACCCTTACATCCCCACTCATTCCTCTCTCAATCTATTCTAATACTTAGAACCAAAGTCTGCTGTACCGCCCGTACCGGGTGGTACGTATCGGTCCGACAAGTCATAGGTACGCAGACCGCTCGGTACCGCTACAATGCTATAGTATGGAAAAAATAAAAAAATATTCGGTACATCAGGGTGTATCGCTCAGTACGCCCTGATGTACCGCTCGATACACCAGTACCGTACCGTCCCGAGCCCGGGTCGAAACGCCGGTATGGTATGGTACAGCGAACCTTGCTTAGAACTTTGAGAGGAGCTCACACAAGATTGTAATATCATTTCTATACTTTTTTACTTTCAATACTTGTGTGATTTAACTAGGGATAAGAGGGGTATTTATAGGCTTCAAGTTGATTCAAACTTGGAGCCTAAAACTTTCCCATCCCGGATTCCTTGGGCACGGGTAGTACCACCGCCTACGTTGGGCGTTACCACCGCCCAGTGTCAGTCTAACGCTGACACTGCCCTGGGCGGTACCACCACCCAGGTTTGGTGGTACCACCGCCTAGGGGGTAGTGCTGGGCGGTACCACCGCCTGACACCCTGCCATGGGCGATGCAACCGCCCAAACTGGCGGTACTACCACTTAACATAGTCTTGAAGACTGTGCCACGACTATGAGATTTCTTGGAGCATTGTTTGGGCTTCTTATTAGGCCCAACATGGTTCTTACATGAGCCTAGTGTTGAATCTCGTATTTTGATGATGAAACCACTTGATATATGTTTATGATTTAATCTGCGTTTTGAGTGATGCAGGATGCTTCGATTAGGATGAGATATACACCGAAATCTTGATCTTTTCTGTGATTCTTAAGAGCTCAAAATTGTTGTAAAGGCCAAAAGTTCTCTTCTTTCTGTTCTTCAAGTTTTGAGTTGCAAAGAGAGGAGAGAAAAGTCCTGTAAGGGTTGTCTCCTGAGCCCGTCAAAAGGAGTGAAACTGTAAAAGGGCAGTTGGCCTTCGCCTATTGAAGGAAGGCCTCTAGTTGACGTCGATGACCTTGTCGGTGGAGGAAGCCAAAAGTGGAGTAGGTCAAGATTGACCGAACCACTCTAAATCTCGATTTGCATTTACTTTTGAGCATTTTATCTGTACTGCAAATCTCCTAAATAGCTACTGCCTTCTGCGCTTTTACGAACGAGTTTTTAAGTTCAGAACTTTCCGAATCTGCGTTTAGACGTAAATCGGCATTTTCATACGATCATTACATTTCAGTTTACGTCTACGTTTTGACTCCAATTATAACTGCAAACTGCCTTCTGTGCGTTTACAAAACATATCTCAAAGTTCAGTATCTTCAAAGTTGACGTTTAGACGTAAACCGGTTTTATCGTACGAACGTCGGATTTCAGTTTGCGCTTGCATTCTGATTTTTATCAAAAACTGCAAACTGCCTCTGTAGATCTACTTTAACTTCATCTCGCTTAATCTTAAGCTAAAGTAGTCTTAGAATCATATTTTACATCAAAATCGTTTTTGGCGTTCGAACGCAGCTTTCGATTTTAATCGCAGAAACTTTTCCACTGCAATAATTCACCCCCCCCCCCCCCCCCACCCCCCCCTCTTAGTGTTCTTGATCCTAACAATTGGTATCAGAGCCCGATTTTTCTCATTTCGGATTTACACCCGAGAGAAATGGCTCTTCATAGCTTTCAAGAGGGCTTTTCGGTCTTTCGTCCATCGTTGTTTAACGGATTGGACTACACTTATTGGAAAACTCGAATGAGAGTTTTCTTGATTTCTACGAATTTAGATTTATGGAATATCATTGAAAATGGTTTTCAACTTCCCTCTAAACCGATGAACAAATGGTCAGATTTGGATAAGAAGTATTTTTCTTTAAACGCAAAGGCTATGAATGTCTTATTTTGCTCTTTGGACAAAAATGAGTTCAATCAGATTTCTACGTGCAAAACGGCTTTTGACATTTGGCAAACACTTGAAATCACGCACGAGGGAACTAGTAGAGTCAAAGACTCGAAAGTTAACTTTGTATTGCATGATTTTGAGCTTTTTTAAATGCAACCAAGCGAGACTATAGGCGACATGTACACCCGTTTCACGGATGTCGTCAATAGTTTAAGAGCTCTTGGAAAATGTTTTTCGGATTTTGAACTTGTAAACAAGATTTTGCGCTCTCTTTCTAAGAAGTGGGATTCAAAAGTAACTGCAATACAATAAGCTAAAAACCTAAACAACTTACCACTTGAAGAACTAATTGGTTCTTTGATGACATATGAAATGGTGCACAATGCACATGATGAACATGTTGAACACAATCACCTTCCAAAGAACAGGAAGGATTTGGAACTCTGGACAAATGAATGTCACTTGAGCGATGACTCAAGTGATGAGGACAATGATGAACAAAACAACCTTCCAAATAACAGGAAGGATTTGGAACATAGAACATTTGAAGACCACTCGAGCATAAGCTCAAGTGATGGTGAACTTAAACTACAAATGAAACAAAAATTAAAAAGAAAAAAGAACGGAACTACTTGCTTTGAACGTAAGAAGAAGAACAAAAATTGGGATGAATCGAGCTCCTCCGAATACGAGGAGAAAGTCAACAAAAGCAAGGCGACAAACTACGCCTTAACAACCTTTGACGTTGAGGTAATTAAAATGCCTTTGGTTTATTTTGAAATTACTTGATGCTTTCATAATGTATTTTTCTTTTTAGTTTAGAATTAATTTTCTTGAAAATTACATGTTTAAAAATAAAAATACAAAAATTATGATCATGCTAGTAATTTCGAAAATGATAATATTGCATATTTTATGATAAACAAATAAAATGATCTTGAGTGAAAATATGAAATCATGGTTAAGAAGTAATAATGTGTATTACGTTGATTTCCATTGTTATTTCTCGATTTTGATTAAAAATCATGTTTGATTTGAAGAAATACATAATGATGAAATTAAATATTTTGATTAACAATTTTATGCATGAGATTTTAAGCTGATGATAAGCATGTGTTATTTTCATGAGTATATTTGAAAAACTATGGCAAAAATGTGCTCGAATGCATGAACGTGTTAAGATTATTTTTCGGACTTTCTTGATTCAATGTTCAAATCACTTAATTGCCATGATGATTTTACACTATAACATGTTGGAAATTATATGTTTTGGATACATAAATTTTTATGATCATGAGCATGTTTTATCTTCATGATTGAACTTGAAAATCTATAGCAAAATCTTGTCCGAATGTATGAAAGTGTTAATTTCATTTTCAGATTCACTTAACAATTGGTATCCTAACAATCAGATTTTCTCATACACTTATGAAAAGTATTTTTCTAAAATGGATTTGATGAAATGATTCCTGCTTATAAATTTCATCTTAAAATATGAATGATAGTGTTTTTGCTTGCAAAGATTTGTTTCACATACATATCTCCTATGATTCATGTGCAGAAAAAGAATTTATAAATCATAATACAATGAGATTTCTTATGCAAAAATAACGTGCTTTTGTGATTCTTTGCTAAAGAGAATAATTATTAAAATCATGATCTTGATAATTATAACATGAAGCTCTTTATAAATCAAGATCGTTCATTATGCTCCCTACATTTATCAAAAAGGAGTTCTTCAAATGAAATTCAACTTGTCTTTTGATTTCTTAGAATTCAATAAAGTGTCATATTGATATCTTGAAACTTGGAATATTTTAAAATGTGATCTTGATAAGAATGTTTCAAGTTGCTCTTTGTACTATATCTTTTCAAATGAATCATGAGCCTTGATATCATATATTTCATAATACAAGATTTCTTTGCCTTATGTCTTGAACTTTCATGCTTATCTTAATTTGGCATATAAAGACTAAGGCATGCTAAGATGAAAAAGAATCTCTTAAAAAATGCTTTTCCCATATGATCGAGATTAATGATTTCATGATATTTTGTGAATCTCGAAATTAATTTTAATGACTTGATTATGAATTTCAAGTTAATGATTTGATTTAAATAAGTTTTATCTAAATCATAATCTTGATCTTGCAAAATTGAAGTCACAAATAATATCTTGTGATATTCATGAATTGATACTCACAGTATGAAAGCATTGATATTCATGATTTGAATTGGATTAAAACATTGTATGCTTAAATTAATCATTCTCCTATGTTTCAAAAATTCCTTAAATGCCTTATGTGATGATTGAAAACTAACTTGCTTTATGATGAATCACGAATCATAACTTGATATATGATATAAATGCCTTGAAATGATTGAAATATTTAACAATTTATGCTCTTCCCCCTACTTCCTTCTTGTTTTCAATGATAAAATTAGGAGAAGTTTTGATCATGCATGGTAGGATATAATTTGACAAAATTGATACCATCATGATATAAAACATTTATGATGTGCAATTATGCATGCAATACTTGTGCTTTCTAATTATGATGTGATGTATTGCATATGATATAAATCATGATTTAAAATGCTATGAGTGCTAAGTTACACATCTTGAGAAGAAATTGCTATATTGAAACATTAATGTAATTATGAATGGTGATATGAAATTATGCATGTAATACTTCAACCTATGATAACGATACATGCAATGATAAAATATTCATGATAAAAAATTGTCTTGACATTCATGACTTGATTATTCATCCTTTGTCATGATTTTGAAATTATTGTAAAAGGAAAAAGAACTATAAAACTGTATTCTTCCCTTCTTTTTGACAATGACAAAGGGGGAGATAGCTAGCTTGCACAAGTCAAGAAGATGACAAAACTTGATTGCTAGCTTGCCTATCTTAAGTAGCAAAGATTGCTAACTTGCTTATTTCAAGAAGTAAAAATTGACTTCTTGAACATCACTATCTTGAGTATCTCAAGAAGCAAAACATGCAATTTGCACATTGCAATAGGAAGCAAGAGCTTACACAAGAAAACTATCTTGCATTTTCTTTCGAAATTATTGCTAGCTTATATATTGTGAAACTTGTATATCGTAAAAATTGCTAGTTTGTGGTCTAAAGATAAGCAAAATCTTGCTATCTCAAAAGAAGTAAATGTGCTATCTTGCCTATCTCAAGAAGCAAAAATGCTAACTTGCACATCTAGCAAAACTTGACAAATTTGCATATCTCAAGAAGCAAGAGTTACTTTCTTGAACATCTCAATATTGCTAGCTTGCACGATGTAGAACTTGCTATCTTGGACATTACCAAAAGTGCTATCTTGTATGCTATAAAACTTGCATATCTAACACTTGATAGCTTGAATGTTCTAAGCATTATGTAACACTTGCTAAATTTTCTAGCTCCAAGATTGCATGGTGATAAAACTTGATATTATGTTTTTCATGCAATGAGTTGAACCGATATCACAAACACTTGATTGTAGTACTTCTCCTTTTTGTTGATGACAAAGGGGGAGAAGTATGTTGATGATATGACATGTTATGCATAAGTTTATGCATAAGTTCATGATGACGTGTTGCAAGTATTCATGATGAATATTGCAATGACTTGAATTCAGTTTGAATTCAAGGTTCTATCAATAATGGCATATTGATAGGGAGAGTTTGTTTAAACTCCGGGAGTTAAGTTTAACTCCGTCATCAAGTAGTTGTCATCATCAAAAAGGGGGAGATTGTTGAATCTCGTATTTTGATGATGAAACCACTTGATATATGTTTATGATTTAATCTGCGTTTTGAGTGACGCGGGATGCTTCGATTAGAATGAGACAATTAAAGCAGAAAAATCATGTTGTGCCGGAGGAACATGTCAGAAGATTAGACGTCGGGCTGGTGGATCGGTCGACGTATCGACAGAAGGCTTCGGGTCGTGGACTCGGGCATCGGGCCAAGAAGAGCGGGTATTGTGCCAAGGATATTGGAGTTGCGGAGTCAACTGGCTGATTGGGCAATAGGCTATAGGAGAGGACGATGCGCCGAAGAATCGGACGAAGCGTCGATGGACCAATGACATGACCGGACAACTTGGTTAATTGCTTAGGATTAATTGTCTCGATCGAAGTTTTGTTTTAAGTGTGCAGGATTAACTACGATAGAAGTTAGACAAGCAACAGGAGTTGCACCGGAGTCAAGTCAATGATCACGTTGGGAGTTCGAGAGTTCGACGGAAGTTCGAACAGTCGTCGGAGGTTCTGCGGGAATAGATCCGAGAAGTCCAGAAGCTCGTCGGAACTCGCCAAGTGGATCGTCGCAAAGTCCAGGAGTTTGCCGGAAGTCTGCAGGAGCATCACCGAGAGTTCATCGGATGATCGACGGAAGTTCGCCGGAAACTCGCCGGAAGAAGCGATTGACGCACTAAAGCAAGCTGCAGAAATTGTCTTAGAATTAATCGTAGTTAGCACATGGATTAAGTTGGAAATGGGAGGTGATCCCATTAGCTTAATCTTGGGGCAATTGGGCCCCTGAAAAACCGAAATTGGACCAAATGGAGCTACCCATTCGGACCCTTATTGCACCAGGAGGTGCAACCGCCCAAGCCAGGAGGTAGCACCGCCTGGGCTAAGTCTCCCAGGGATACTGGGTGGTGCAACCGCCCCAGCCAGGAGGTGGCACCACCTGGGCTCAGTCTCCGAGCGAGACTGGGCGGTGCAACCTCCCTTGACAAAGAGGTAGCACCGCCTGAGCTCGGTCTTCGAGCTCTAGCAGGAGGTGCAACCGCCTCAGTCAAGAGGTGGCACCGCCTGGGGCTCAGTCTCCGAGCTAGACTCAGGCGGTACAACCGCCCCTGACAGAGAGGTGCAACCGCCTAGGCTCAGTCTTCGAGCTCTGCCAGGCGGTGTAACCTCTCTAGTCAAGAGGTGCAACCGCCTGATCCCGAAATTCTGAGATTTGATCGTTTTGAGCTCCAAATTTAAACTAGGTTGGGGCCTATAAATACCCCACCCATTCAGCACAGAAAGAATAGAGATATACACCAAAATCTTGATCTTTTCTATGATTCTTAAGAGCTCAAAATTGTTGTAAAGGCCAAAAGTTCTCCTCTTTCTGTTCTTCAAGTTTTGAGTTGTAAAGAGAGGAGAGAAAAGTCCTATAAGGGTTGTCTCCTGAGCCCGTCAAAAGGAGTGAAACTGTAAAAGGGCAGTTGGCCTTCGCCTATTGAAGGAAGGCCTCTAGTTGACGTTGGTGACCTCGTCGGTGGAGGAAGCCAAAAGTGGAGTAGGTCAAGATTGACCGAACCACTCTAAATCTCGGTTTGCATTTACTTTTGAGCATTTTATCTTTACTGCAAACCTCCTAAATAGCTACTGCCTTCTGCGCTTTTATGAACGAGTTTTTAAGTTTAGAACTTTCCGAATCTGCGTTTAGACGTAAATCGACGTTTTCATATGATCATTATATTTCAGTTTACGTTTACGTTTTGACTCCAATTATAACTGCAAACTGACTTCTGTGCGTTTACAAAACATATCTCAAAGTTCAGTATCTTCAAAGTTGACGTTTAGACGTAAATCGGTTTTATCGTACGAACGTCGGATTTCAGTTTGCGCTTGCATTCTGATTTTTATCATAAACTGCAAACTGCCTCTGTAGATCTACTTTAACTTCACCTCGCTTAATCTTAAGCTAAAGTAGTCTTAGAATCGGATTTTACATCAAAATCGTTTTTGGCGTTCGAACGCAGCTTTCGATTTTAATCGCAGAAACTTTTCCGCTGCACTAATTCACCCCCCCTCTTAGTGCTCTTAATCCTAACACCTAGTTGGCCCCTAATTGGGTTGACCCAAATCCATGCCCAATTACATGTTACTTACGAAATCCTAAGACATTTGTTAAGCTAAACAAGTCCCTATGTCTATTCTTCCGGTGAGCTTCCGGTTATCTTTCGGTGAACTTCCGACGATCTCTCAATAATGTTATGGCAGACTCCTAGCAATCTCTTGGGCTTCACGACATTCTTCTTGGCGAGTTCCGATTAGCTTCTCTAGTAAGCTCCGAGACTTCTCGCTGGTTCCTCCAGAACTTCCGATGAACTCTCGAACTCTCAACAAAGTCGCGCCCTTGACTCTAGGACTTCATTTTGCTTCATGCCTTGCTATCGTAGTTAATCCTACATATGTAAAAACATACTTTGATCTAGACAATTAATACTAAGCATTAATCAAGTTGTCCGGCATGTCATTGGTCCCTCGACGCTTCGTTCGATTCTTCGGTGCATCGTCCTCTCTTACGGCCTATTACCCAATCGACCAGTTGACTCCGCAACTCTGATATCCTTGGTGCAATATCCACCCTTCTTGGCCCGATGCCCGAATCCATGATCCGAAGCCTTCAGTTGATAAGTCGACCGATCCACTGGTCCGACATCTAATCTTCTGGCATGTTTTCCTCCGACACGACATGATTCTTCCTGCTTTAATTATCTCATCTTGATCGAAGCATCCTGCATCACTCAAAATGTAGATTAAAATTATAAACACATATCAATTTGTTTCATCATCAAAATACGAGATTCAACAATTAGAATAATGCTTGATCGAGCCTTCTTATCCATACCCGCAAGAACTTTCTTTGACATATCATCTGAAATGTTCTCAGCTCCCTATAGTGCCAAATCAACTCCGTCTTGAACTAGAATGACCTCCATCTTGAGTTGCCACATGTCGAAGTTGACATTTCTGTCGAATTTCTTGACAATTATCTTTGTTATTGTCATCATTGCCAAAAGATCCCGAAATCAGGGTCTGATACCAGTTTGTTAGAGCTGGCCCTGGAAAATTTACCAAAGGGTAATTTGGTAACCCAATAAAGACAATAAAGTAAAAAAATAAAAGAGACAAGAATACTAGATTTACGTGGTTCAGTCAATTGACCTACGTCCACGGAGGAGGAGCAAAACTCTACTATAAAAGGGACAAATACAAATGTCTTAGAAAAATATTCCTAGGCCATAAAACACTTGAAACTACTAAATAAGAAAAGCCCAAACTATTTTAACTAAGCGTGGATTTAAAACCCAAATCAAACAATTATGTTTTTCTTATGGTGCATTTGGCTTCAAAACTCAAGCCCTTATTTATAGTTGCAATAGGAGATAACAAGCTTGATTTTCCCGATGTGAGACTATATGAGACATACCAAACTAATAAGAAGGGCCGGAAGGGGAGGAAGATGCAGCGGAGGAAGCACCTGTCGTCCTTCCGGCTTCCACACCGACACCCAGCTAAGCAATGGACACTTCGTGGAAGAAGGCTTCAACAGAACTGCCTACATCCACATGAGAGAGTTGTCTAGGAAGAAATGCTCTGATACCATGTTAGAAATAAAATACCGAGGAAGATGATCATTGAATTTGAAACAATACACCTTATTTATATATGGTAGACGGAGAATTTTTCTAACAGATTTTCCTCAACAAATTTATGATATTTTCTCGTATAATTTAAAAGATTTTGACTATCGTTAAGATTGTTACGAAGGAAGATCTCGACTATTATCACACAGGTTGGACCAATTGATATGTTTTCCATATGTCTACAGCCCTTGTGCAAATAGCTTAATGTCTACAACCCACTTCAACTTTAATTTGTAGGTTTAGCCTAACACATTAAATTTATGATTTAGACTGTTGATCGTTAAAAGTCAGTCGACATTTATAATCCTTGGAGTTGCATGTAGCATGATAGTAATTAATAGTAAGAATAGTCGATACCTTAGATAATTCATGTGATTAAACGTACCAAATATAAATAGACTTCATATGATACTAATTGCATTGTGTTTTTCTTCGTTATCTCATTTCTTCAGTTGCAACAGGCGGCTGCCTTAAGAGTCGAGCAGCACATTTATAATCCAGTTGTTTTTGTAATTATATCATGTATATCATAATGTTTTCATAATTATAACAATAATGCAAGAAAATAAAAATTGTTCTCGAATTGTAATAAGATTGCACATAGATAACAACTGTCGAATATGATAGAAGGAAGCATTCAAACTCGATCACTCTCCCCTACAAATTATTGATAAAACGCCCACCACAAATAATTATCGATTGATCCTGCAAGGAAGGAGAGAGTGGGTACGAAGACCACGGCATAATATGCAGCAGCTACAAGCAACCGAAGGCAGAAAGAGAGGCACACGACTTACGATCGAGGAAGCTGAATCTGCTCATTCTGAACCCACATTTGTTTCATAGATGTCATGATCCTTTGCATATAAGAAATTCCTCTCGTCATAGGTTTGAATTCTGACCTCCGGAATCTGTTGAATGATGTGCCAATTTGGCTCCCCCTTGAGGCAGCTGCTGAGTAGTGGCAAGCCACAGTAGAGCTCAAATTTTTTGAAGCTCCGGCGAGCGGAAGGTGCACTTCGATGTCGCTCGATCAGTTCCGGTAGCCACTTGGGAAGGTGCTCGGTTTCCGGTGGACATAGAAGACACAGGTGTTGCAGTATGTTCAGATTCTCCACGTACTCCAATCGTGGGCAGTGAAGAATATTCAACCCCTCGACTGAGGGGAGGTTGGATATCCTTTGCAGCATCTCCATTTGTACGACTAAGAGCATATCCGCCAAGAATGGGAGATCATCAATTTCCCCGATGAAATGATTGTTCCGGATGACGAGTCTTTCTAAGTTGGGAGCATGGCGTAGGACATCTGGCAGAGCTCTCAGCTTGGGACAGTTTTCAAGCGAACAAGATTTTAGATTAGGAAGTAGCCTCAGCAGCCTCAGGGCTCGTCCGCCGTCATCACCATCGACCTTCTCCTCCTCCCATTGTTCCCAGTTGGGCATGTCTTTGAATTTCAGATGTTCAAGCTTGCGACGCGTGGGTTCTCCTCCTGCTTCTCCCAGACCGAGGAATTCAGGGCCGATAGTTTTGATTGCTTTCGCTCGGTTAACATCAAACCATTTGAGCTGGGGGAATCGGCTCACCGGAGGGAGCTCCACACATGATGGAAGATTCCAAATAGATAAGAATTTCAGGTTGGGCAAAGAATCACCCGTTGGAGTCGTCTTTGACATCATCCAGCTCGGAAATCGTCGACCAGGAAACCCTTCGATCGACAGCTTTTGCGGGCTTGATGGAGGAGAGAGCTGGTCGAATAACTTCTCCGCTCTTTGGATCTGATCTTCGCTGCTGCACGGATCTACGGACATCGTCCATCCTAATGTCAGTTCCCTAAGCATGGACATGCTTGTGAGCACAGA